>NC_060046.1:7500-307500 GCF_905333055.1 Maniola jurtina
GAACCTGTGACATGTTCCGAACAGACAGACGGACGGACGGACGGACAGATACAGACAGACAGACAGATTAATAGGGCTCCATTTTTACCCTTTGGATACGGAACCCTAAAAACCATCGATAGGCAATGAATGGACTTGCAAGCTGTAACGTTTACCTGCAGCTCAAGTACTATATTATTTACGTAGTTAGTGCTAAAAGAAGTTAAAAGATGCAGACATATTATTTATGCTGTATGTAGTCAACAGTATGTTTAATGACCGTATTATTTAAAAAAACTGGCCAAGTGCGAGTCTGACTCGCGCACTGAGGGTTCCGTACTCGGGTATTTTTTGCAACTTTTTGCACGATAAATCAAAAACTATTATACATAAAAATAAATAAAAATCTGTTTCAGGATGTACATGTAAAGCCCTTTCATACAATACCCCACTTGGCATAATTATCTTATTTTGAAAATTGAAACACATTTTTTTTTTAATGATGTCACCACAAATTCGCAGTTATCTGATTTTTAGGGTTACGTAGCCGAATGGCAAAAAACGGAACCCTTATAGATTCGTCATGTCTGTCTGTCTGTCTGTCTGTCCGTCCGTATGTCACAGCCACTTTTCTCCGAAACTATAAGAACTATACTGTTGAAACTTGGTAAGTAGATGTATTCTGTGAACCGCATTAAGATTTTCACACAAAAATAGAAAAAAAACAAAAATTTTGGGGGTCCCCATACTCAGAACTGAAACTCAAAATATTGTTTTTCATCGAACCCATACGTGTGGGGTATTTATGGATAAGTTTTCAAAAATGATATTGAGGTTTCTAATATCATTTTTTTCTAAACTGAATAGTTTGCGCGAGAGACACTTCCAAAGTGGTAAAATGGGCCCCCCTCCCCCCCTGTAACTTCTAAAATAAGAAAATGATAAAACTAAAAAAAATATATGATGTACATTACCATGCAAACTTCCAACGAAAATTGGTTTGAACGAGATCTAGTAAGTAGTTTTTTTTAATACGTCATAAGAAATTAAAATGTGTTTTTTTTCAAAATAAGATACTATACCAAGTGGGATATCATATTTTTATTTTTATTTATTTCGATTCGATTTTTATTTTCTTTTATCCGAGTACGGAACCCTCGGTGCGCGAGTCTGACTCGCACTTGGCCGGTTTTTTCCTGTAACTACTTGTGCTATAAGACCTACCTACCTACCAAATGTCATGATTCTAGGTCAACGGGAAGTACCCTATAGGTTTCTTGACAGACAGACAGACAGACAACGAAGTGATCCTATAAGGGTTCCGTTTTACCTTTTGAGGTGTGGAACTCTAATAAACCCAGTGAATTTCAAATTTTTTACTTAGCAACACCACGTACAAGGTGACCAAGATAGGGGCGTTAGTTACGATTTTGGCCACCACGCGCCAAAAGATCCGTACTACCCTATATTTTTTTTAAGAGTATATTTTTTTATCCAATTAGAATAAATGTAAATCACCATCTAGATCAATATCTATCATTTTATTATTTTATTTATTATTATTTAATATTATGAAGCGTTGGCAAGCATACGCAACCACCCGTCCACACGCTTGCCAGTGTTTGTTGTTAGCCGCAAGCATGAAGCGGCACCATCAACGTCTTTGTCAAAAGGTTTCTAGATTTACTATAAAATAAAGGGGAATGAGACGGGCCTGTCCGCGAAATTCAAATTTAATTTGGTTTTTCGCATTTTTCGTCCAGGTTAAGAAATTAGCTGTAGTATCAATTAATTCTGACACAATAGTCGATACTACAGCTAATTTCTTAAACTGGACCCTTTCAAGTAAAGATTTTTATATAAACCTGTGAGGATGATACTGCCATTGTCGCAATTGAAAATGCCATAAGCCTACGTTGTCGTATTAGTTTAAAAAATGCGAAAAACCAAATTAAATTTGAATTTCGCGGGCAGGCCCGTCGCTTCCACCTGACCATTTGTGGCAGATTCGGCGCGTGTCGGTGAGCGCCGGCACAGACGAACTCCATACTTTTTTTTCTCTCTCTTCTGGCTTTAACTACATAGATTATGAATGAATGTCAAGTTTGTAAATATAAGTATGGACTTCGTCTGTGCCAGCGCCCGCCAACATACGTGCGGCGCCCCTTTAGAGCGCTTCCCAGTCAGTTTCACCACCAAAAACACCAGTGAAACACAAAAACTGGCAAAAAAACACTCCAAAAAGGCACCGTAAGCGCGCCAGCTAACGCCACTACAGACGAAATCCGTCCATACTTGTATATTATTGTAACTTGACAAATAACTGTCAAACCTGATATTGGCTAATCTGTGTTCTAAAAGCCAGATGAGATGAGAAAAAAAAAAAAACAAAAAAACTCTTTGATTACTTGCAGCAAGCAAGCAACAATTTTATTGTATTTTATTAATATTTGGATTTGATTTTGACGATTAAGTTTGCTATTATCGTGATCTCGTGTAGTTTTGTGAATCCTGTGGGTGTTTCACACACAATACTTCGGTGTGTGAAGTTCTTTGTGACATTTGCTGTGTGCTCCTGAGCCGATGGAATTGGTAAGAAACTCGTTATTTTTTTGAGAAAACGCGACGCTTAATATTTACGATTGGTTCTTGTGCTATTGGTCTGTACATAATTCTGATATCAAGTCTGTGACTGGAGAGACAGGCCTGCGCGTTCACCTGTCGCGACGGTCTGCACCTACTTAACCAAACTTTGGTCAGAGATCCTGCTCCTCAGTATCCATTGGTAACTCATAACTTCCTTATTGTTGGTTAGCGTTGTCTACAGACAGTAACATAGGTTCTTTTTCAATATTGCCATAGTCGTTCATGGATTTCATTTCTACTCGCATAACCTACAAAATATAATAGTTCTCTTAGTATTTGGTATCACAATGGATCATCATTCGAGGAAATTATCTTATCGCTGAGAGAATTATATACTTACCTGAATTATATCTAATATGAATTTTGACTCGGCACTTGAGCCTGTATATGCTACAGCTACTATGGAGGTATAGCTGCTTGCTTTACCTTTTGATATCAACTTCCAGTACGTCGACAGTAGGTAAGTCGATATTTCAGGTCAGACTTTTATACCTAAACGTAATAATAATTAATTTTCACCTCTCTAGCTCAAAAAGGGTCCCTGCTGCCTAAAACCAGTGAACAAAAGTTGCTTTTGGTTAGAAAAAGTGTCTTAAATTTAGAACACTCTGGATTGGCAATTCTTCATTCATTGTCTCAAGAAAAAAATAAATTGTATATGTTAACATTTTATTTCATAATCATTTTGAAACTCTATTTCATCAGGTACTAGCGGCCTGCCCGGCTTGGCAGAGGTAGCTTATTAAAGTTGTCCTAGGAATCTCAATTTTTTTGAAAATAAAATATAGCCTATGTTACTCAGGAATAAGTTGTTCTATTGGTGAAAGAATTTTCTGAATCAGTTCTGTAGTTCCAGTGATTATCCCCCTACAAACAAACTTACAAACTGTACCTTTTTATCCTAATCCATACTTAATATTATAAATGCCAAAGTGTGTCTGTCTGTCTGTCTGCTAACTTTTCACGGCCCAACAGTTTAACCAATTCTGACGAAATTTGATACAGGGTTAGCTTACATCCCGGGGATGGACATAGGCTCAAATGAAAATCAAAGAGTTTCAAAGAGTTAGTGGATGTTTGGATGTTTGTTACTCAATCACTCAAAAACTACTGGACAGATTTGGCTGAAATTTGGAATAGTGATAGATTATACCCTGGATTAACACATAGGCCATCCCGGAAAATCAAACAGTTCCCACAGGATTTTGAAAAATGTAAATCCATGCGGACAAAGTCGCCGGCATCAGCTAGTATAATAATTGTGTAGAAGTGTACATTTAGTTATAATGTGTTTTCAAGACTTCATAATTTTGTAAAACAACATGAAACAAAAGAAAATTAAGTATCAGTAACAGTTATGTTATTTAATTTATTTTATAATATGACGCAATTCCGAATGCAGACAGAAAATTGACTATAAATATTTGAATTATTTACTTAAATGAGAAAGGCCTCACCGTATGTGCTCCGTGTGCCAACAGGCATCCCACAGTTAGCTTCACCCTTAGACTGAGGCATGCAGGAGGCGTGTGAGTCGCACTCGCACACAAACATTACATTCCATCCTACAAGATTACATACACACATCATCATACACACATCATACAACACACAAGATATCATACAAGATATACACTTTTATGTAGAACACTGCAAGTTGATGTAATTTAGTAAATTAATTTTTTTGGGAACACATTTTAATTTTTCGGTGATGTAACCACAAATTCACAGTTTCTGGATTTTTCCTTTACTTATAAGAATTATCTACCTGCCACATGATTGTAGGTCAACGGGAAGTACAATATATATAGGTTTTCTTGACTGACACAACATACGGACAGACAGACAGACAACAAAGTGATCCTATAAGGGTTACTTTTTCCTTTTGAGGTATGGAACCCTAAAAATTGTATCACACAATAGCAAAATTTTTTCCTTTCAAATATCTACAAGTGTAGCACGTCACACGTGGTTCTAGCTTAAATCCTGTATCATGTAATCCTTTGCTCACGCGGGTTTCAAACTAGGTCCTTGCAACAAAAGCAAATTTTGCTATCTTGTTAAACAATAACAGCTATTTGATAAACCATGCGAGTACTTAACTATACAATATGCATCTGCTCTGTGATTTCTTAAGTTATAATGAAATGAATGCAGTGGTGTTGGTTCAGTTGCAGGCGGGTGCGATGGGCGCGGCGGGCGCGGCGGGCGCCGAGGGCGCGGCGGCGGCGCAGCGCGGTGAGTGGGGGCGCGGTGCGGGAGGGGGGGCCGAGAGCAGAGTGCGTCTAACGCCGGCGTGTGCTCGCTGTTGCAGGCGCGGCGCGGCGCGGCGGCGGCGCGGCGGCGGCGCGGCAGCTGCTCTCCCAGCCCTCAGTGATCAGAGTTCTGCTTTCTGTTTCAGGCTAGATATAAGTTAGGTTATTGCTAAGCGGCGCGGCGGCCACGCGGCGCCGGGCGCTCCGCGGCGAGACCACAATGTACCTACTTCAATATCATATCGTGTCCGTTTGTGAGGTGACGCGCGAATGTGCTGCCGCGGCTCCGTTAATTTAAGAGATATTCAAAACAACCGCGAGTAGAGCCTTGCTTGTTCAGAGTTCCGTACGCCATTGTGTTTGGCCTCAGCTCAGTTACAGTGCCGTGGCTTCTCCCACCGGTGGGCAAGGAGCATTCGTATTTACCTGTACACCTACTACGAGCTAGTGTAGGAATTAAATGTAAAAATATGTTGATAAGTACATCCTTCTTATCGATAAATAAATACAAAATAGTTAACAGCTTTATTATAAAATAGGGAATGTCATAATATATTCTTCATTGTTTGCTGAAAGGACAACATTGACAACAGACATTTTCCCCATTCTTGCATTGAGGTGCAGGATATACCCATAGGTATTTGCTCCAAAATGTCAGAGTACCGAAGCTCTGCATTTTGCACAAACAGCCAAGTTTATATCTGCGAAATCGACGTGCGGCTGAGATTCCTACTGCAAAAAGTTTTAATAATAATTGCTGAACAGTTTTTCATGAATCATAACTTGTCGAAATAAAATAAAAATCGGTTAAACTCACTGTTGAATACAGAAAATAAGTGGAAAATAAGCAAAATAAAATTGTAGATGTTGCAGTGGAACGCCGAATATGAATTTGCGCTGTCGGAATGTGTGAGCGAGAGGGCCGCGGCAGAGTGTGCGAGGAGCGCAGCGCGTGCCGCCGCCGCCTCGCTCTGACGGGTTCGTGTGTTGCAGGGGGCTTCCTGGCGGCGCCGATCTACGACCTGCAGCAGGTGGGCGAGGTGCACACGGGTGAGTGGCGCTGCGGCGTGCCGTGCGTGCGGCGTGAGGCGCGGGCGCGAGTGACCGGTGTGTGTGTGCAGGGCCGGGCGCCAAGTGGTCGACGCTGGCGGGGCTGCTGGGCGGCAGCGGCACGCGGCTGACGGCCGAGGCGGCGGACGCGGTCAACCGCGCTAAGAAGTACGCCATGGAGCAGAGCATCAAGATGGTGCTGATGAAGCAGACGCTGGCGCACCAGCAGCAGCAGATGGCCACGCAGCGTACGCAGGTGCAGCGCCAGCAGGCGCTCGCGCTCATGTGCAGGTACGTGCCGCGCTGCCCCCGCGCGCCGCGCCGCGCCGCCCCCGCGCGCCGCGCCGCGCCGCCCGCGCCGCGTGATGAGAGCGATGCGCCGAGACTCCCGCCCCGGCAGGTCGAGTCGGTGACGGTCTAGCTGAAAAGATCTGACGGCGCTGGGCGGCGCGGCCGCGGCGCCGCGCCCGGCCGCCCTGACCGCCGTTCTGTCGCAGGGTGTACGTGGGCTCCATCTCGTTCGAGCTGAAGGAGGACACCATCCGCCAGGCCTTCCTGCCCTTCGGCCCCATCAAGTCCATCAACATGTCGTGGGACCCGGTGACGCAGAAGCACAAGGGCTTCGCGTTCGTGGAGTACGAGATCCCCGAGGCGGCGCAGCTGAGCCTGGAGCAGATGAACGGCGTGATGCTGGGCGGGCGCAACATCAAGGTGGTGGGGCGGCCGTCCAACATGCCGCAGGCGCAGGCCGTCATCGACGAGATCCAGGAGGAGGCCAAGCAGTACAACCGCATCTACGTGGCGTCCGTGCACCCCGAGCTGACGGAGGACGACATCAAGAACGTGTTCGAGGCCTTCGGCGCCATCACGTACTGCCGCCTGGCGCACGGCGCCAGCCAGACCAAGCACAAGGGCTACGGCTTCCTGGAGTACGCCACGCTGCCGGCGGCGCTCGAGGCCATCGCGTCCATGAACCTGTTCGACCTGGGCGGCCAGTACCTGCGCGTCGGCCGCGCCATCACGCCGCCCAACGCGCTGGCCGGCCCGCCGCAGGCCGGCGTCATGCCCACGGCCGCGGCCGTGGCGGCGGCGGCGGCCACGGCCAAGATCCAGGCCATGGACGCCGTGGCCAGCAACGCCGTGGCGCTCGGCCTCACCAAGCTGTCGGCGCTGGGCGTGCCGCCCGCCGCCGCGCTGCCGTCGCTGGCCGCCGCGCTGCCGCTGCCGCTGCCGGTCACGCTGCCGGGCGCGCTGCCGGTGGCGCTGCCCGGCGCCGTGCCGCCGCTGCCCGTGGTGCTGCCGCCCGCGCTGCCGGCCGCGCTGCCGCCCGTGGCGCTGCCCGTCATCCCGCCGCCCGGCGTGGTGATCCCGCGCGCGGCGCCGCCCGAGCCCGCGGCCGTGGCGGCGGCGGCGGCGGAAGGGCTCGGCCAGCAGGCGGCGCTGCAGCGCAAGCTGCTGGACAGCTCGCCCGACACGCTGCAGCAGCAGGAGTCGCTGTCCATCTCGGGGCAGTCGGCGCGCCACCTCGTGATGCAGCGGCTGATGCGGCGGCGCGCGTCGCGCACGCTGCTGCTGCGCAACATGGTGGCGGCGGACGAGGTGGACGAGGCGCTGCACCACGAGATCCAGGAGGAGTGCAGCAAATGGGGGCGCGTGGAGCGGCTCGTCATCTACAACGAGCGCCAGAGCGAGGACGACGACCCGGCGCACGCCAGCGTCAAGATCTTCGTGCAGTTCGCGGAGGCGGAGGAGGCGGCGGCGGCGGCGGCCGCGCTGCAGGGCCGCTACTTCGGCGGCCGCACCGTGCGCGCCGCGCTTTACGACCAGGACCTGTTCGACCACGGCGACCTGTCGGCGTAGCGCCCGCCGCGCCGCCGCCAGCCGTAGTGCGTCGCTGCCCCGCCCCAGCGACCCATGCTTCCGGGACAACGACAAGTGTGCGCAGGGGAATATTACGAATAAACAGAAACATAATGACAAATAACACTCCTCTACGAATGCGTCGCGCAGTCGTTTGAAAAGAAATTAAACAACAATGGGCAAAATGCTCTTCATCGCGATGCGGCCACTTCTGGAACTTATTTACATCGATGTATCTATGAACAAAAGTTGTTATGAACCAAATTCATTCTTCCTTATTGAAGAAGTCATAGACATTTTGTCTGTTTGTTCGCCAGAACATAACTTAGTTCCAACTTCCGATACCAGTTTCAAGTTTTAAAATAATATCCTTTGAGCACACTTATCGCCTCCACCCTGTATACTCTAAGATTTCAGACAACTAAAGCCGTTCTAAGTCGTCAAATTTTATTTTTAAAAAGGATAATGAGCATGCATGACTTAAATGAAATGAAGTGAGTTAATGTGTTTTTAATTAAAGGATTTTATTTAAAAAAATATATGACAAAGGTGTATCCTTATATAATTAATTATCCTGTATTATAACGCGATCAAGATGTTTTTTCGCATTTACACACCGAACACTAGAGCGAAATTTACATTACGAAATTAGTGGCATGAAATTAGTTTCACGACATTAATTTCGTTATCTATTGCACGTTTAAATATCTTATTTCGTAATGCATTCATTATGAAATTAAACGTTTACACGAGCATTCGATAGTGAAATTAATGTCGTGAAACTAATTTCGTGCCACTGATTTCGTAATGTAAATTCCGCTTAGTAACCATAATTTTATTTATTGCGGAAACTTTTTAATATTTGTAATACTTATTTATTAAATGATTAAAATCTGGACAAAATATTTCGTCATGCGGTTTGGTTGTTGTTGTTATTGCAATTGTACCTATTGTAATATTTTTTAAATGAAAATAAATACTTAAATAAAAAAACAAGTTCATTTATTTATAAGCCTCTCGCCCATGAATCCGTCAAAATCAACTTGTGACGTAGGTAGACCGGAAGACGCTCTCGTCGTCTTTAAAAAGTTTTAACAGGGCTCTCTCTCCGTCACTCGTTTCATACAATCGTAGTTCCAATTTCATTTGGAAATTAAGCAACCAAAGTCCATGAAATTTTGCAGACATATTCTAGAAACTAATATCTGTGTCTGTGGTGTTTTAGATTTTTCTAAAAATATGTAGTTTTAAAATTACAGGGGCTCAAAGATTTGTATGAAATTTTTTAAGACCGCGTAACTATGAAACCGAATATTTTAACAGAAATCTGAAAAAACCACAGACATAGATATTAGTTTCTAGAATATATCTCCAAAATTTCATGGACTTTGGTTGCTTAATATTCAAATGAAATTGGAACTACGATTGTATGAAACGAGTGACGGAGGGAGCCCTCTTAACTGCAAGAAAAATAGTGTGTCGAATATAATCGAGTATCGATTCATTTATTTGGGTGTTTGAGTGTAGAATAAAATAGTAAATAAATAAGAGAAGGCGCACACCGCGCGGGTCTCGCGCAAGTTGACGTCGACGGCATATTGTTATACTTACATGCTAACACGCGATTCATGACGACAAAAAATATTTCTGAAAACCGACTTCCCAAGCTACTAAAAAGTAAAAAATAATTTTGTTTCTACACGTAGTTCATAGGTATTTGTATTGAAGTCATTCTACTTCCATTTCTAGTTTCCTCGAATGCTCGTCTGACTTCATACATAGCTACGTGTAGAAACATACATGAAGCAAATGTCTAATGTTCTAACGACAACAAACCAGCAGGCCGGTATTAGGTAGTTGTGCAGAGCAATTAGGTACTTGCTGGTTATCAATCTGTCAATAATACCTACTCAGCTATCTTAATTAAATATGTACGTAGGTACAAAATAGTTATCTATCTACTTATGGACAGGTCGTAGATTACAGGTACCTGCCTCCCTCACCGACAAATTGCAACAAAAGCTATGTGAAAAGTAGATACCTACAGGAAGGAAGGTAGGTAGGTAGGTATTCATCGACAGAAATTACCTCGAAATATCCTTTTGTCCGATCTTGATATCCTCAAGATCGGACAGCCTAGCCCAAAGAAAGCAACTATCTTCAAGATGGCTTTATAATTTTTGGGGTCTTTTTAGGGTTACTTCAAAAGGAAAAACGAAACCCTTTAGGATCACTTTGTTGTCTGTCCGCCTGGTCTGTTAAGATAAGCTATAGAGTAGGTACTTCCCGTTGACCTAGAATCATGGGCGGTAGGTAGGTCTTATACCACAAGTAAAGGAAAAAATCCGAAATATTATCACAAAAAAAAAAACTTAGTCAGACTTCTTTCTGTTGAGAATAGGTACCTACACCTTGTGAAGCCAAAAGCCGCTCACAGAACTTTGGAATTTTTCCTACTACGACAAGTGATACATCGCACCGCCTATTTAATTGCCTATTGGTATCTAAGTAAGTATGTGGCGCAGACAGTGGTGTTTGCATTCAATCTCCAGCATCACCAGTGTCGCCTAGCTGTGCGGCGCGGCGGCGGCGTCGCCTAGCTGTGCGGCGCGGCGGCGGCGTCGCCTAGCTGTGCGGCGCGGCGGCGGTGTCGCGCAGCTCAAACAGCAGCGGCAGGCCGCCGGCCACGCTCTGCACGATGCCGGAGGCGGGGTTGACGGCGGGGCGGCAGTGTCGCCTAGCTGTGCGGCGCGGTGGCGGCGTCGCGCAGCTCAAACAGCAGCGGCAGGCCGCCCGCCACGCTCTGCACGATGCCGGAGGCGGGGTTGACGGCGGGGCGGCAGTGTCGCCTAGCTGTGCGGCGCGGCGGCGGCGTCGCGCAGCTCAAACAGCAGCGGCAGGCCGCCGGCCACGCTCTGCACGATGCCGGAGGCGGGGTTGACGGCGGGGCGGCAGTGTCGCCTAGCTGTGCGGCGCGGCGGCGGCGTCGCGCAGCTCAAACAGCAGCGGCAGGCCGCCGGCCACGCTCTGCACGATGCCGGAGGCGGGGTTGACGGCGGGGCGGCAGTGTCGCCTAGCTGTGCGGCGCGGCGGCGGCGTCGCGCAGCTCAAACAGCAGCGGCAGGCCGCCGGCCACGCTCTGCACGATGCCGGAGGCGGGGTTGACGGCGGGGCGGCGCGGCGCGCCCGGCGCGGGCCGCACGCTGAAGCGCGCCAGCACGGCGGCCAGCCCGGCCAGCGACTGCATGAGGCCGAGCCGCGCGCCTGCAACGCAAACCACGTCAGATCCTTTGTCATACGAAACATCATTCATCATCATACGATCATTGTCTTACGAAACGTTCGGAAATATTTTATAGGTAGGTACCATACCATTTTTGAAGTCGGTTTTATTTTTCTTTTGTATTTCATTCAAACGAGTATATTTACCTTATTTAATCAGTTTTTCATTGCAATTATAATGTTTATAAAATTTGCTATGCGTAGAACAAAACACCAAAAAATAATATATTGAATGAATTAGGTATTTCTATTATTTTAAGAAGTGAAATGTCATTTAATACTTGAACTAATAGATAGGTAATGCCCGCGTTCATTCGCGTGGATTTAGGTTTACCATCCCGTAGGAACCTTATGTTTTCCGGGATAAGAAGTACTCACCGATGCAGGCGCGCGGGCCGTCTCCGAAGGGCATGTACACGTGCTTGTGCGCGGGGTCGAGCCGCGCGGGGTCGTGGCGCTCGGGCCGGAACTCGTGGGGCCGCTCGAAGTACTGCGGGTCGTTGTGCAGCGCCTGCAGCGGCACCACCACGCGCACGCCGGGGTCGATGGTCAGCCCCAGCCCCTCGAACGTGTAGCGGCGTGCGCACTCGCGGATCAAGAAGCCCAGCGACGGGAACACGCGCATGCCCTCCTTGAGCGTCCACTCCAGGTACGTCATCTCCTTGACGGCGTCGTAGCTCAGCCGGCCGCCGTGGCGCGCCAGCACGGCGTCCACCTCGGCCTGCGCCTTGCGCTGCACGCGCGGGTGGTGCGCCAGCTCGTGCAGCGTCATGCTGGTGGCGGACGACGAGGTCTCGAAGCCGGCCGCGAAGAACACGAACACCTGCGCCGCCACGATCGTGTCGTCCATCTCCAGCGAGGCGCGCTCCGGCGAGCCGTCCGCGCGGCGCCGCTCGATGGACTCCACCTCCATGGTGCCGCGCTGCTTGCACTCGAGCAGCGAGTCGACGAAGTCGTGGCGGCCGCTCGGCCGGTGGTCGCGGCGCCGCAGCACCTCGTCCACGAGCCGGAAGAAGTCCGCTTCGACGCGGCCGAGCGCGCTCAGGTTGGCGAACAGCAGCGGGAACATGTCGCGCAGCATCACCACGAACATCTCCTTGGCGCCGAGCTGGAAGATCTTGGCGCCGAGGCGGCGGAAGGCGGAGTCGTCGTCGCCGAGCGAGTCGCTGTCGAGGCCGAAGCCGCAGGCGCCGATGAAGTCGGTGGTGTAGCGCGCCATGAGGTCGCGCGCGTCCAGCTCGCGCCCCGCGGCCGCGGCGGCCAGCGCGCGCGCCTGCAGGCGCTCGGCGCGCTCCACGATGAGCGGGAACATGGCGCGCAGCTTGCCGCTGGTGAAGGTGGGCGTCATGCGCTGGCGCAGCAGGCGCCACAGGTCGCCGTCCGCGAAGAACAGGTTGCGCAGCAGCGGCTCGGGCGCGCGGCCTTGCGTCGTGAGGCCGCGCGGGTAGAAGCTGGCGAAGTCCGCCACCAGCACGCGGCGCGCCAGCTCGGGGTCGCGCAGGACGAGCTCGGGCCGATTGGCGCGGAAGAAGCCCACGACGCGCTCGCGCGGGTACTTGCGGTACGCCTCCGTCGCCAGCTCGGTGAAGCTCTTGCGAAGCAGGTAGTTGCGCGCGTTGGTGCCGAAGAAGGGCAGCGGGCGGTCGTGCTTGACGCCGCGCCGCCGCCAGTACGAGAAGTTCCTCGTGCCGAACAGGTAGGCGGCGACGAGCGCGGCCGCGAGCAGCGCCAGCGCGATCATGGCGGCGGGACGGTTGCGCGCTATCGAGCCTGAGTGACGAGCGCCGGGCGCCGCGAGCGCTGACTGACTGCGCCGCGAGTATCTACATAATTACCTAATCATTTATCTTTTTGTTCGCATTAACGGAGTGGCCCCACTGCGCGAATGTTTCGAGTTCAGCGAAAGTTCGGAAAACGGCAAATCTACCAACCAGTTGCCAGTGTAGCCGCCACATTCGGGATTCGGCGAATGTTTTAGACTAAGATCCGGCCGCTTGAATCTGGTACGTACCTAGCAGTAGAATATATTACAAACCTCAGTTACTTTTAATTAAATATATAGAATGAATTAATGAATTAATATACTTTGACTCTACACCACAAAATTAATACAGAAAAAACGCATACAAAATATAAATTGTAAGTAATTGTTTTTTGTTAAAACCTGTTACAACCTATTATAGTAAAGATAATTGCGGCTAAGTTGATGTCGTAATCTATTCCGCTATCATGTACTTAGGTATATTTTTTTTTAAAAAGCTTTATCAAAAACAGATATCTGCAGATTCAAGCGCCGGATCTTAGAGTAATTTCCTTTGATGCGGGCTGATTGCCACCTCAACACGCATGTTTGGCAAATGTTTTGCGAACGATCAACGCCGGCCCGCCAACGAATGTTTGCCGAATGCTCGCCGATGGGGCCGCACCATAACGCTAACAGTTAACGCCGACACCGGAGCCTGTAGACAAGTAGGTACAAACGTCATCGACCACATAAATAATAGCAATAACAAAATACCTACTTATGTAGGTAGCTACTCGTTTGATAAGTTTATGAGATGGATTGGCGCGCGTACCTACTTCAACAACACATACCTACTTCATCACGATCAACCCACTGCCGGCTCCCTACTGAGCACAGGTAGAGCATTCTGAGAGCAGAATATGGAGGTTTAGGTCATCCACCACGCTGGCCCAGTGCGGATCGGCACACTTCACACACCTTTGAGAACATTATGGAAACTCTCAGGCATGCTGGATTCTTCGCGATGATTTCCTTCACCGTTAAAGCAAGTGATATTTTTGTTAAAACGCACATACTCGTAACTTGAAAAGTTAGAGGTGCGTGTCCGGGGCCGAACCCCCGACCTCCCGCACTAGGTCATCACGGCTGCCTACTTGTGTAGATAATAACAGTATGCAGGTAGATATTACCCATTCATTATTCATTCGCTTTGCGATGTAGTTAGCTGCGAAATCATGACCAGAATAACTCGTCCTGCTTGTTTTGTTGTATCGTGCTCCGAGAGTCGTAACCTTGATGTTATTTTTTAGGATTCTGTGCCCGAAGGGTACTAACGGGACGTTATGCACGTGTGTATCTGTGTATCTGTCTGTGGCATCGTAGCTCCTAAACTAATGAACCGATTTTAATTTAGTTTTTACACATTCTGTGAAAATTTCAACTCTCTACGAGTTGAAATTTTAAAAATGAATTTTGAAAATGTGTATTTCTGTTGCCGCTATAACAACGAATATTAAAATTTTCCAAAATGACCGCCATGAAAATAAAAAATTATTAAAAAGTGTTATTTCTCGTTCCCGGTACGGAGCCCTTCGTGTACGAATTCACTTGACCGATTTTGATTACAACCGAAACAAAAAAAACAGCCTGTAAGTAAGTAGGTATTGAAGCCTCGGTGTAAGAGAAACGCGTTGCAGCAACGACGACGCTCGGCGGGGGTGCTGAGACTCCCAAGTTGCAGCACTACCTACAGCAGCCAGGCACACGGGCGGCAGGGAGCTCGTGCGCGCACATCGCGACTGTCGCCACACCACACTTTCCGTCGCTTCGTCCTCGACCACGTGTATGGCAGTAGGTTCGGAATCCTCAGACGACGTGTGAGGGACGCACGTGGCGAGGGACGCGCTGGGCGGGCGCCGTAGCTGCGGCGGCTCTCACACATCACTAATTAAGTAGGTTGATATGTAGGTATACTTAGTAGTTTCATTTTACTAATAACTAGATGATTTTCACTGCTAGCAGGTTGTAAAAATATTTATATTTAAACAGATCGCTCGTACTTAGATATAATATCAGTGGGTACACATTAGGTATATACACTAACTCTTATTTGCATTCAGCATCCATGGCTAGTTAAATGTAGTCCAAGATAGAAGCTCGCTCATGTGTGACACAAATTAGGTGTAGGCACTAGGCACGTAATATGTCAGTTTTGTTGAACCCCCGTTTGTACGCGGCATAATAATATGACATATTATCCGTACCGAAATACCAAATCGCTTATGGCACAGGTTTTGCGATAGAGCAGTTAGTGACTGCGGCTGAAGATTCTCCCGGGGTCGGACCAGAGACAAGAAATCCTCTCTGCCGGGAATCGAACCAGGCGGAGGGCGGGCGGGCGGCGGGCGGCGGGCGGGCGGCGGCGCAGCGGGCACACGGCACAGTGCCGCGCGCCCTCGCTGCGCACACGCATGTGCCGCGGGTCCACGTCGCGACGCGTCCGAGTGCTCCGCACAATCGATAGTGATTCCGTGATTGACGTTTGAGATCGTTTTGTACCTGGATTGTAAAGGTAAGGGACTTGTCTTATTATTTAAAAATCCATAAAAAAGTAACAAAATGAGTGAATCAAGTGATAGGTACTTTACCTAGAGAATAATAAAAGGGCTAGATAGTGTCTAACGCTGAATAAAACTTCTTTCGGGAAAAGTCGCGTGAAATAGTTATTTGTTCAACAAGATAGCAAAGTTCATTTTTGTTGCGAGTGCTACCTAGTTACCTAGTTTGAACCCCGAGCGGGCGAAGGATTAAATCGAAAAGTTAGAATTTTGAGTGTAGCGAGGGGTTCAAAGGCACAAGAAACAAAAACTTTACTATCATGTGATACATACAAGTTTTCACCTCAATAGCGAAAAAATACAAGATGGAAAAAAAATTATTTATTGAAACACTAAGAAATTTTTATATTCATGTAGGTATATTAAGTAGGTAAGTGTTTATATGATAAAACCAGTTTCTGAGTAGGTCTTCACACCTTTAGCAAGTTTCCAATCGTTAAATAATAGGGTTTCAAGTATTTCTCACGCGACTTTTCCGGAAAGTTTAGCTCAGCGCAGCGTTAGACACTGATCCTTTAATAACTGATGGTGTTAAATTATCACTACAATTTAGTATTGTATTTACAAAAATGTTTGGAATCATTTTGTTAATATTAAAAGTTTTATAACAATAACTTTAATTAAATAAATAAATAAAATAAAATAAATTATCTACAAAGAAATAAGATAGGTGTGTTATTAAGATTAAAGACCTCATAGACAATTTTTCTTCTGTTTCCCTGCCATGCCTTTTTTGTCTGCGTTCGGAATTGTTTCAATCATAAAATATAATATTAATTCATTAATTTTAATTTTCTTTCATGTTGTGTTACAGAATTATAAAGTCTAAAACACATTTTAACAAAAAGTAAATATTTTAAATAATAAAATAGAGAGTAAAAAAAGCTGTCGAAATAAAATGTATGGAGTATGCAATATTAATATATACAACATTTCCGAACGTTTCTTGAGACGATAAATTGAAGAAATGCCAATCCAAAGCGTTCTAAATTCAAAAAGTGAGAAAAAGCTCACTGGGTGAGCAAAAACGACTTTTGCTCATTCGTTTTGTGAAGCAAACGCGCCCTTTTGAGCTAGAGAGGTGAAAATATCTGTTTTCGGTGTTTGCTTCAAGCTTCTTGCTGCCGGTAGGAATGAGATTCCAACCTGACAGTGGAATAAAGTTTATTGTAATTTAAAATAATCTGTTCTGTTTTATTCATGATTGGGAAATGTTTGTCTAAATGATTGATCGTTTGCGTAGTTCTGTTCTTGTAGAATGAAAGAGCCACAGGCCCGCATGTGGCAAGTTTGTACAAAGTCCATACAAGAAACTTACGCAGCTAACACTCTACTTCACCACTCGCCACCAGATAAGGATTGCGGACCGACGCTATCACAGATGACTTTATATTCATATGAAAAAATAATGACTGTTAATTAATATAATTTCCGTAAGTGCACTAGCTAGCGCCCCCTCGCTCGCACGCTATGATTATTTAATTTAGAAACTGCTGGTTTTCGTTTTAATTGAACTTTAGTAGCGTGTTAGCACAGAATGGTGATCGCTGCGACGACGGAGTTATGGGCGTCCGATGCAGGCAGCCGTTCCCTTTCCATATCAAACAGCTACACTACACATCCTCCCTACTTACCTCATGGAATATAGCTATTATATTGTATTGTACTCCTCGAGGAGATATCTGTCTGCCCGACAGCCCCCCGCTCCTGCACAAGATACTAGAAGCTGTTTCTACGAGTGCTCCGATACTTTCGTACACGTAGAGGTACCTACGTAACAAAGGATCGTTTGGTCTTGTTCACTGATACTACCCTTGTAGATGAATCCCCATCTCGTTGCATACGATGAGCACCTACTCAGTTGTGGCTTGGAAGTCGCTCTTCTAAATTCCTTACCTCAAAAATTGCAAAGTGCCTTGCGTGCTTTTAATTTAAATAGTCGCAGTCTACGCATTCTCGCGTTACGCGTCTATTGTTTCAATTTCACAATGATGACCGACAATAAAGTTAAAACAAAGTGTCACTCGGAAATTGAGAAGTGCTATTTTAGAGCGAGCATCATCCGGCGAGCTGGTCTCAAGTTCCCGCGCCACCTCGCGTCGCGGGTCAGGGGCAGGGCTCCCAGAGAATAGATACCTATAGTGCGCGACAGGACGAGATGGCAATCGGGGTGGGCACGCCCCGCACATCCGCACAACCCCGCGCAAACCCGCGGCGGAATAGTGCGGGTGACGTCGGGCGCGGCCCCCCCCCCCCCTCCCCCCCTCCTACCCTGATAGCCATCTCGACCTGTCGCGTACTATGCCTACATGTCGTAGTGATAGGCAAAAGCTAGTTAGTTTACGGGGAGGTAATGCTATGGAATGACGCCAACAGTTCGGTAAACATTGCTCGCCGGGTTGGGCATCCCGCGCCAGCCCACGGCTCACTTGTGAGTAGGTGCCTCCCTCTAAATTCCATTCACGTAGTTAATATATTACCGTGGTCAGGTTGCGTTTCTAAGTTATCTCCAGAACAATGCTCTTTTGCTACATCTCGCATCGGAGGCTTGCGATCGTTAGGATTATGTGCACTTTGGAAATTGCTGTAAGCAAAAAGATCAAAATCAGATGCCCTCTTTTTCCGTATCGTGGCGACGCGCGACGGTTAGCCAGGATGTTCTTCGGCCATTGGTCTAGTGCTGGTAGGTATGTTACGATTTACGAGCCGAATGAAACTATTTTCTGTTTCTTCCTGTGAAAAGGTAAAGGTATTTGCAGGCTCGAATGAATTGGTGATTGTAGATGGTTGTATCGTTCAGCTCCTCCTCGGCTCGGCGCAGGCGCAGCTGCAACCTTTGCGCGTATTCCGAGCGCGCTATAATTGCGCGGCCGCAAATAGCGCGCACAGAGCGACGCGCGCGCAGACCTGCCGTGCCACGTCACGTACGCACGTGCTCGCGAGTGTCAGTGAGGCCGGAGTCCGTGCCCGCGGGAGCAAGCGCGCGTGTAATTAGCTCAGTGAAGCACAAAGTGATCTTCTTTACGATCGAAGGGAGGCTGACGTTTATCGTCGCTTTGAATTTCAAAGCACTTTTCATACGCTACTTCGAAAACCTTGTAATGTCTCGTGGAGCCTAATTAAGAGAGAATCATCCTCAATTCTCATCTCAACGTCCCACACAGCTGGGATCTGGCGTACAGTTGCCGTGTCTAGTGGTCGCTGCGGCCGGCGCGGCACATTCCGCCGCTTATGGCCCGACGAGCCCGATTTGCTTCCAGTTGATTTGTACAAACTTGCATTTCAAGCTGCTAATAGCTGTGAATTAGCAGGGGTTCATCACTTCTGGTGCAGGCAACTCATCGCCTGTCTGCAATATCTTTGCCTTTTGAAGTTTGAGATCAACCTTCCACCTCGGGAGCCAGTCGCCCAGCTGGTTCAACTCGGCAGTATGGAGATGAAACTTCACGATTGATGTCTTACAATGGGTACCTAATTATTATTACTACAATGATAAATGAGTATAATTCTGGCATGAAAACAATTTCAATACTTAATTATATTTTTATTCCCTCTATCGATCATCGCGCGACTCGATGGCTTTAGGTAGGTACGTACAGCACATGGCACTCATTCGAAAGCGAAGTTAATTATAAGTTTGTCATAATTTGTGCTCATTTGGATGTGGCGGCGCTTTATGGTGCTCGTAAAGATGGGATTCCGACCGGTCGCGATAAGTCGCCCGGCATTGGAGTTTAATTGACTATAAAATGGGAGTAACTGCAGGCCATATGCGGCGTGTGGACCGTGGCGTTGTGGCGACGTGCCGCGGCGCCGGTGGGAAAATGGGCTCACACGTTGACGCTGGAAAATAGGTACTCACACAATGGACTTCACTCACTGGCGCAAACAAATATTAAAACCAAAATTGCAGAAACCTGAAATAATCAGACACCGAGTCAACCGTGTTACGGTTAACACGCTGTACGTGAATCTGTACTCATGTATTCACTCAGCTACTACGTAAAAGTCTACGATGACACTACAGTTACAGTACTAAGTATTAGGTACATATTTTGTGCTGCAGAATTTTTATTTATTTATTTAATTAAAGACTAAATGAAAAGTGAATATTTTACACCAAACTTTATAGATCAAAGCCCTAGAAAAAAACTGAGACTGATGTTTGCAATTGGCAGCCCAAATAGACCGTAGTCTGTGCTAGGGCTGACAAAAATCAACGGCCTTAAAAAAGACTTGGTTTGCAATTTGGATTAGATTCCCAGAGCGAATGAATATTTTTTAGTCGAGTATTGAGCAAGAGTGCTCGGTGAGTAGGAGTGTGTGACGCGTGCTTGTGTTGTTGCAGGTAGACATGCGTGCAGCGCGCGCGGCGTAGTGCGCGGCGCGGCATGTGCGCGCGCGTGCTGCTGCTGTGGCTGGCCGCGCTGCCGGCGCTCGCTGGTCAGTACCCAAACCATCAAATATTGCCTAGTGGTGTTGTGAGTATACTCGTAGGTATAGCTTACTGACAATCTGACGCTATTATTGAGAGCTTAGTTTTTAAGGGCAAGAAGCAAGGGAAGGTTACCTAGCTAGGGTTGTCGTCGACGAGTTGTTCCGCCAACGCTCGCTGAGCGCTGTGCGCGTTCCGGTGCAGTGCGTGCGGATGACGTCATTCTCTTTTCGAATACCTGTGTTCTGAAAATTGATATGGCAATTCGCAAGCAACATAATAATACTGAAGACTTTCCCATCTTTTGTTTGGCTTTCAAATTGTTAGTTTCAAGTGTGTGTGTTAGGAGTAGGGAGCAGCTGCGCCCGCGCCGTACACGTGGCACTGATTCGTCATGAGAACACGTTCTACAGCTTTTAGATCGTAAAACTGTGCGTTGTAGCCCAGTTCTATATAATGGATATGTTTTGGCAATTGCTCACAGATTTTGCTATAACAGAATGTTTTATTATTTAACCGTCGCTCGTCAAGATCTAATTGTATGGAGCTTGTAGGAATATCTGCTCTTCTGCTCAATTGACCCTTCTGCACAAGTTTCACTATCAACCCATCTCCGGCTCACTACTAAGTACGGCTCTCCTCCTAGAACGAGAAGGGTTTGGTCATAGTTTACCTACTACGCCGGCCAAGTGTGGATTGGCAGTCTTCACACACCTTTGAGAATATTATAGCGAACTTCAGGCATGCAGATTCCATGACTATGTTTTCCTTTACCGTTGAAGCGAATGATACTTACCTAATTAAAACGCACTCCAAAAAAGTGAGGCACATGTTTAGACTCGATCCCCGAACCCCCCAACTGGAGGCCGACGTCTCGACCACCAGGCTATCACTGCACCAGGCTATCACTGCACCAGGCTATCACTGCACCAGGCTATCACTGCACCAGGCTATCACTGCACCAGGCTATCACTGCACCAGGCTATCACTGCACCAGGCTATCACTGCACCAGGCTATCACTGCACCAGGCTATCACTGCACCAGGCTATCACTGCACCAGGCTATCACTGCACCAGGCTATCACTGCACCAGGCTATCACTGCACCAGGCTATCACTGCACCAGGCTATCACTGCACCAGGCTATCACTGCACCAGGCTATCACTGCACCAGGCTATCACTGCACCAGGCTATCACTGCACCAGGCTATCACTGCACCAGGCTATCACTGCACCAGGCTATCACTATAATGCTAGTACAGACTTCCCTGACTGTAAATATTGCCACTTCCACTGTTGCGATTCCTGCGTTTCAACTTTTTGTAAAGAAAATAAAGTTTGTGTTCAGACTCTTCGCTATTTCGGAACCTCGCAACAGATCACAAAAGTCGGAACAACAAATCCTTCAGCACTCGAAACTAAATTAAATATTTATCCCGTTTTCGCAACAAAACGAGCGCTCGTGTGAGTGGAAGCTGGAACTTCCCTTTGATGACATCACGCAGCGACATCTGGCCGGAGCCCGCCGTGACTCAGCGCGGAGGAAGTTAAGTCATTCCGCCCACCGCCCGCTAACATCCAAATACCTCTCTTCGAATTCCATCTCTCAGTTCCACTGCCAAATCATGATCGGTGGAGGCGTGCTCTTGTTTGTTTGTCGTGTTGCGCGGTGCTCGGAAGTACGCAGCGAGGCCTGGGATGGGCGCGTGTGACATTGGTGGCTGAATCAGCGTAAAGAATGTCCGCTCGCCGATCGTTCCTCCCAGGAATGCTTTTAATTTTTTACCCAAATCCGTTGCCTCATCGGTTAAAATGGACGTGTGGCGTATCGATTTTTAGAATTAGGTATTTTTACTTTTGTTCTTTTCATGAAACTTACACAGTGATAGTTTTTGACACAGGTTTTTGGCTTTGCTCAAAATACAGATTTACTGTACTACACTTACAAAGTGCCGTGTGTTTATAAATCAGTATCAGCAATCGCATCGAGTACAGCGAGTATCTGCGCGAAGGGAAAACATCATTAGCGTATTGCTCAAGAGCAAGCTGACTGAATGCCGAATGCACTAAAGATTTGGAACAAAACAACTCCGGATAAAAATAATCCGCCGTCGGCCGCGAGCGGGGACCCGAGCTGTGAGCCGGGGCCCATTGTGGCCCTACTTCTGCTGGAAAATTAGCGGAACGAGTGCAGCGTGCGATGCAATGCGTCTAAAGGCCGACGCATACCGACAGACAAGACGACAGGGTCGAGTCTTTTTAATAAAACGTAATTGTATCAAACAATTCGCTTCCTCGTTTCGCGCTGCTAGAATATGGAACGTTCTTAGCTGCCGCTTTAACTGTAATATTGGTACCTTCAAAAGAAGAATGAAGGCACCTCCACTTTAGGCTACATCATCATTTACTATTTGGAGTGATTGTAGTCAAGCGTAAGTTTATATAATTAGAAATGTACGGGTAGGTATATAGGTAGGTAGTAGGTACGAGTATTGCGCCTCGCGTGAGTACCGCGACTCGCGCCAACATGTCGGCCAACACGCCCCGGGGCGCGGGCAGCGTCATCTGACAGCATCGCAGATTGCAATACGTAATTAATGTTCGGAACAAATACTTCATCTGGTGCGCCCACTCATTGAGCACATCCACCCGCACGCGGGCGATCGCTTCCGTGAACGAACATGTTACTTTCCTATTCATATCCCCTATAGAGCAACGCTGCTTCACTTGTTACATATTTTTTCTTTTTTCAATTCCCTCTCACAAGTACATTGGCCTTAGCTGTGAAGTGGAAGCTGGTCGATCGTCGACCAGCTTCCACTTCGTCTGTCGCAGTCCGTTACCTGAAATGATGTCAACTGTCAATCGATCCATACATTCATTGAGTACCAATAGATGAGGTCACACAAAGCTTTGATAAACTTTTAATGCCATTCAACTGCGTTGATTATTGTAAATTGAGTCAATGTACGATTCAGTTTCTGATATTCGGGATTTGTTCCGTGGCGAACGAGGTCAGCCCTGCGATAATATTCTGCCCAGCGGAAAACGCGATACAAAATGTTTCGTAAATATATTTAGTTAGTAACAATCGCGAATTATTTTCGCTAGCGGTTCAACAGTCGTAGGATTGTTGGCGTCGTTCCATCACCGAATGGTAATGAAGCTATACGCCAGGGAGCGCGGCGCAGGGCCCGCGGCCGCGTGGAAGCGATTCATCATCTCATGCGGCGACCACTGGCGCTACAGTGGGCGGCGCCACTGCCTGGTCATGGTCATCACGAACGCGGAACGGTGGCAGTGGAACACGCGGCTTCACTCGCGGCACTCAAGTGCTGTGATGACAGGTACAGCCGAGAGCTTCGACGGTGCGACGGCTCTACGAAATGAACCCAAAGATGTGATAGTGTTGAGCCGTACTCTCTGAGCGACAGTGAGACAGATCAAACCATGATCAAACTGTGCTGTAGAATGACATTTGTGCTTGAGCAATTTAAGTCTGTCCAATCCAATCCATCAGCCTGTATGAGTCCACTGCTGAACAAGGGCAGGGCATCGGTCCAGCAGGCTGGAGGTCGACCCACACTGCGCTTACCGGTACGCGGTCTCCACTCCAGAACACGTCTGCTTCATCGGCCTTTGTACCTTGCCATGGATTCTAAGATTGATTAAGAAATAACGTTTCAATTTGTAAACATTAAGAAAACCACAAAATTAGCTAGGTACTTAATAACACATCAAACTCATCAATAGGTAGATACTTTCGGGGTTTCGAAATGGTACTCGTAACTTAAATCATCACACGATTCTCTCGATCGCCAAAGTGTAACTTTTCCTTGTGTGTGGAGGGCCCACATAAAGCATTATATATTTTTACTGATGGTTTGATCGAAGGCGGCTCTGCGCAAATGTGGAGTGTAGAGTGACTTCGACGAGAGCGCGCGAAAACAAACAATGGTCGATTAACTCGCGAAGCGGTATACGAGTACATCGACGCTGTTGGTGCGCTGTCGGCGCGCGGGAGTTTGTTTGCGCGGCGCCGATCAAACGATATCCTTCATCGTTCGTGGATTAAGGAGCTTTGTACTCGTGTCCGTGTTCTCATCGTGCTGTCTCTGTTGCGTGATTTGTATGGCTCACGGCTGTATTCGTTGTGAGTAAAGTTAGTTGTCAAAGCTGTGATAGCCTGGTGGCGCTCCCCGCTCCCCGCTCCCCGCTCCCCGCCTGCTCGTTTGCTTACTAGGTATTTATATAAAAATAAAGTAGAAATCGTTGATGTGTTTACTAATAAATTAATTGCTCCTTTAATTAATGTCCACCCAATGACATATTATAATCGGTGCGTGCGCGTGTCACAGCTTGGAATAGGGCGCGGGCGGCGGGCGGTGCGGGGCGCGGGGCGGACGGTGCGGGGTGCGCGGGCGCCGCAGTAGAGTAAACATTTAATCGAGCCCTTTCATCTTCCCTTCGAGCAACAATGGATCATCGGGGCTCGGAGCCGCTGCGACTGTTTGTTTTGGTTTCCGACGCGGCTTGCGAGCCCGCCTGCCGCATCGCGCGCAGGCCGCAGTCACTGACCTAGTAACTTACGAGTTTTGTACATCTCGAAAAAGAGAATTTACATCTGCAACCAGCGCTCCCTTCGTTTACGAAGACGAACGTTGTGAAAGAAAATCAATAGTCGTCACTCGTCATCGTCAAACGATGGATATCCACTAATGGACATACTTAGGTTGCTTGAAGGTTTCTGCTCCCTCTCATGTCCGATATCCCCGACCTACCGGACTGTTCCGACAATACCGTGCTTCCCGGTGCGACGGTCGCTTTCCCAATGGGTGTGATAAATCTAATTGTGGAACAACATTTAAGTAGTTTTATCAATGAAATAAAATGAAAGCGTTACCCAATGAAGTTCCCGCGTTTGATAGAGGAAGTGGCCTGAATCTGCATCAAAGAGCTGTGGGGAATCTTCAAAACGACAGTTCGAAATGTAACTCACAATAACAATGCAAAGATAATAGCGTCCTAAGATTCTACTTAGCTTCAGTTGTGCTTTGCTGGCGGATCCATTCAACCAATAACATTGTAGTGCAGTGTTCAAATCCAAAACTGGATCGCTGAAATCATGCAAACTGAGCAGCGTTTGGAATTCAAAAAAGTGTACTGAAATTAGTAAGGAATTCAGTCACAATAATGTAGGTGACGCCATCTGTTTCAGTCCAACTGAAATGAACTTACTGGAATAAACTAATCAATCTGAATTGAGCTTCGAAATTGCAGCATGAGACTCACTTACAATTGCTTATCTAGTAACTGCTACTTTAAACAGTTGAATTCAAGCAATTGTAACAGCCAAAATCACACGTTTGAAAAATGACCCCGTTGCGTTGGTTCATGTCATGTGTAATCACCCGCGGGCTTATTCAATACTCCCATTGTTCTGCACCTGCGCAATTTGCACGATAAAACGTAATGAAATGTAGGTACGGTGAATTATGCGCTGAGCTCTAAGGGGTTATACTGACGTCCATTTGCTTTGGTGCTGGTGGTGGTGAAATTGCTTTTCGAATTAAAATAGTATCAAATTTTTTTGAAAAAGTAATATGTGCTGAATTGGGAACCTCCTCCTTTTTGGTAGTCGGTTAAAACCCTTGTTTTGAGTAAAGAAAGACAATATGTACGCATTATACTTACCTAGTGATTACGGCAGAGAAAAAGGCAACAAAAGAATAAAAAAATTTCAAAAGAAAAATAAAACCGACTTCAAAAACCAAAAACACTAAAAAGTAGAAAATAATTTTTGTTTAGCTACACATGTAATGTACCTAGGTATGAAGTCGAGCGAGCATATTAAAACAAAATTAGAAATCCAAGAGTGAAGCTCGCCCGACTTCATACCTAGGTACATTACATGTGTAGCTAAACAAAAATTATTTTCTACTTTTTAGTGTTTTTGGTTTTTGAAGTCGGTTTTATTTTTCTTTTGAATTTTTTTTATTTCACAATTTTTAGTGGCCCCACTGTACTATAATATGCTATGTCCAGTTAAAACCCTACTGTTTACTAAGCTATTACAGTGATCGCGAGCAATTTGCTCTTATCCATTGAGGAGTTCTGTTCTCCATCTCCGAAGATATTCATCAGATCTTCACCAAATTTATATGGGACCACCTGCACAGTATACCCTTTCAAACAAAAAAAAATATTTCCAAATCGGTCCAGGGGTCTTTGAGTAATCGGGGAACATACATAAAAAATAAATAAAAAAAAAATAAAAAGAAAAAAGATCCCGACGAATTGAGAACCTCCTCCTTTTTTGGAAGTCGGTTAAAAACATACATACACAACATGTATTTGATAAGCAAATCCAGAAGATGACAATTGAATAAACGTAAGAAAGTTCTGAATAAGATAGGATGAGACTACAACGATGCAACAATCCCTTCCACGCAACTGTGCAGCTGTTTATTTAGGAGTATTTTTACAAGTTTATCTAAGATGTATCTAATAGATAATAACCAGCTATTTTGTATAGTAAGGGCTATCGTACAAGTGGAGTATCCAGTCGCTAGTAGAGCGTCGGCAGCTGACGAGTGACGAGCGTCAGGTGACGACGGACGGGCGCCACCCGCGGCGTCGCGCTGCTGCCACGTGACGTGCGCGGGGACGTCACTCACGTACCTACTTCTGGTATACACCAGCTCGCCAGAGACCCGACCATACCTACTCGAGGCTCGACTAATCGTTCGTGTAACGGCTAGCTTAAATTGGACATTGGATGAAGAGGTCTCGGATATGAATCGTAGCCCTCCTGGGTCCGGACCAAAAAATGCTGAGGCATTCTTATCAATTCAGTAGGTACTCGCAGCAGATTTGGCGACAGGTTGACGGACGGCGTGCGATTCGTAATCATTCGTTAGTCCTGCACTTCATCTCTTTATGAGGTATAGAGAGCTGCGTAAATTGAAATTCGCCAGTACTGAAATTCAATCGGAACAGGACAAAACTAATCAATATAATCAATAGTCAGTAAGTTCTATGCATCCACTGTTGGACATAGGCGTCTTGCACTCTTTTATTTTTACTTTTGTAGGTAGGTAGATATCGTGACATTGTTCCTCGGTGGTCCGACGCTGTACCACGCTGTAGTGCAGTCCGCAGCTGCGCGTGCGCGTGACAATGCGGCGACATTGGATACATCATACGTGTACCCACTTCCACTTCAGTGTGAGTACTGCAGAGAGGGTGCGAGGGCTGTTATGAAAGTACAATGTAAAACTTGTTGGAACGTTTATCAGATGCCATTTCGTGTTGGCGAAGCGGAATAAAATGATATACAATGTAAGTAGAGTGTTTCCAGCGGCGCGCGGCGGCGCTTCAAACGAAACCACTTCTCGACTGTAAATACATAGCACGATGATGTTGCAACGAGGCGATTTCGACAAAGCGTTTAAAAAATTTCAGTGGACTCTTAATTATTATTTCATCTTTTATTTCCACAGAAATCAAATTAGAAAGAATTAAGTGTATATTAATTAATTATTATACACGTTTATGAATTCTTTATCACTTCTGTAGATAAGAAAAGATGGAAAAATCCACACGTCTTATCTTTGCTAGTGTCAATATTTGCATTAGCACTTATCTATTTCTTCCACGATTCTGTGAACTTTTACGAATGACATTGACGCCAGCGTACAGCGATGCGCATGCGTTTATATTGATAGCGGGTGCGACGTAGGGAATAATGAATGTAACATTTCAGGATATCCTTGGATCGTGTTGGGGATGTGATCGCGCGCGTGGGCGCGGGTAGTACGTTTGTGTGTCAGGTGTATATATAGCGCGCGATGAAGTGTTGAAATGTTAATAACGCGAGGCCGGTCGTTGCCGCCGCCCCCGCACCCCCACACCCCCGCGTCCAGCTCTAGAGAGCACTGCAGATTAGAGTATTTATCTGTTTTATGATGATAAAACTAATATGCTTCTATCATTTACTAGTGCCTGTTCTGATGACAAAGAAACAAATTCCAAAGCTGCTGGAACAGCTGAAGTGCTCAGCGTCGCCATCGGTTTGCAGTCAGTTTACACACTGTATGCAGTCAGTCACTGCACGACCATCAGCACACAGTCATCTGCTCGCGTGGTTCTGCGTCCGTCTACAAACACGTGTTTGCTTGATGTGACAAATATCAACAAAAATCTTTTCTCCGTCATCAGCACCATTGGTGATTAACAGAATTGACACATTCTGCATTTTATTTACTAGACACACATAAGTATATCAGATGCCAACTAAACAGAAATGATACAAGCCTGACATAGCGAGGTAGTCGGTGCAAATAGGTATACCTAGTGGCTATGCACAAAACAACGATACGGTGTTCCATTCCTCGCAAGAGCCTAATTAGCTTAGCTGAGCGAAGGGGAAGTAGTTCCTCGAACGTGTAAGTAAATACGATCCCATACGAGCGCCGTTACAAGAATTTTTAATGAACAAAATAATGAAAGCGATTGAGCCCGCATCATCCCTTTGTATGTAGGTACTTGTCGTCCGTCTTTAATATTTAATTTACTTATTTCGTATATAAACTTTAATTAAATTAAATGAAGAAAAATTAATGATCGCGTTGTATCACAAATAAATTAGCTTTGTAATTTTGTCCTCTTAATTCTAATTAAATAATATTATAATTAGAATTAAAGGAGATCACGGGATTGAAGTGCCTATTTGAAAGCAAAGAGAATGTAATCACTACGTTCAAGTGTCTACATGCATTAGCTGGACTTGCCTCAGTCACAGTCTGTTATCAGTCACTCATCACCTACTAATTGCCAGCAATTAAGAGCGAGGTTTGTTCATGTTATTGGGGAATACACGGCAATAGAACGACACCTGGCAGGAGACGTGTATGGAGCGAACTTTGACCTTGCTTGCATTTTACAGTTAAAACGAGGTAATAATATATGGCAGAGACAAGATTCAGTCCCGTCTTCGCAATTCTTTATATTATGAAGAGTTATAAAGCTTTTGTAAAGTCATAACAGTCCCAGCTTCGTACTCCTGCTAACTGCACTCACTAAACTTGTATAACTACAGCTTACATTAGTATTTTAGTGCCTTTGTGAGTTGTCCATGTAATATTGTAAAACTGTAGAAGACGCAAGACTGTTGTACCTGGCGGCATACGAACGTAATGTCCATCTTTCCACGTGTCCATCTTTGCCTGGCGCTGCACATTAAGAAATGACTTTTTATTGATTATATTTTATTTTATTGATTGGCGAAAACTTAGTTAATAGTTTTGTTGTATTACAAGAAGTAAAAATCCCAGAAGTCAGCCGAGATACGCAGATTCAGGAACAGTGTGGTGACGGTATTGGCGTGGTGTGTTGCAGGTCCCGGGGGGCCGGCGTTCGCGGCGCGCCAGCAGACGGCCGTGCTGGCGCGCGTCGGCGACTCGGCCGCGCTGCGCTGCCGCGTGCTGCGGCTCGGCGGCCGCGCGGTGAGTCTCGCCACCCGCCTCGGCGGCACTCAACTGTTAGTTCCACCTGCACACATTGTACACGAACAGATCTCTTACTCGACTCTTCTTACACAAAGCTATTCAGTGTCCCCGAACTCCACGATTAGGGCCCGGACAAATGGAGCGGGAAATGGCGCATGAAAAACTGTACGTGAAGTTCCGCTCGGTAGCAAAGCGCAGAGTCGTCGCCCGTGAACTTGCCTCGACATCTTTACAGACTAACTACACCGCGGAAAGTCATCGTTCCTCATTCTTGTCCAACATAGCACAGCGATTGCATAGGTAAATAATAGACATACCTACCTATGTACATAATATATTTAAAATGTTGATGAAAGTGTTAATATTGATAGACGTAATTACATAGTTTCACATTTACCTGGTAGCTATCAGTAAATACAAGTACGCAAACCGCAGCTCAACCGATATCTCGATTGCGACTATCTGTCGGACGGAAGGTCGAACAGAGCAGCGAGCTGCGCGCGCCCCGCGGCGTCGCTCGTTGGAACGAGTGGAGCGATTACATCGAGGTCACTTGTGAATGCTTGCTCGGACGATTTCGGCTGTCACATACCAGAGCTGGCCGCGAGGCGCGTATAAATAGACCGCAGAGGTGTCAGTGCTCTAGAACGCGGGTAGTGAGTACAGTACGTACGGAACATGCGTTTACCGAGAACCGCAGCGTCCTCTGCAGCGCGCGGGATGAACTCTAAAAATAATCAATGCCAATGTCACGGCGCGCGACCACGTGCGTCGGATGTCCGTCCCTCGCTGACTCACTACCGTCCACCCTCCAAGATGATATTTCATCTGACTTAGCTACCGCCATGTCGGCCGGTGGTTGGTCGGATAAAGAAGAAACTGACTGGTTGACAATGTCCATGTGGATGCAGAAACTAAAGATTTTGCTTGTAGGTCTTTTTAGGGGTCCGTACCTCAAAAGAAAAAACGGAACCCTTTTATATCACTTTATTGTCTGCCTGTCCGTCTGTCGTGTCTGTCAAGAAAACCTATAGGGCACTTCCCGTGGACATGAAATTTGGCAGATAGGCACGTCTTATAGCACAAAGAAAAAAATCCGAACCGTGAATTTGTGGTTACAACACAAAAAAAATGTGTTTCAATTTTCAAATAGTGCATGCCGAGTCCACATCGAGAAGACACAATTGCGCACATGTATCTTTGTCCATGTATTTTTTTATTTTTCAATTTCTTATAATTTTTTTTTTTCAATTGTACTTAGTCAGTTTTGTGGACTGAATAAAAAAAAAGTAAGATAACTATATCAAGTGGGTATTATAATATATTATGAAAGGGCTTTATCAGTATATTTTAAAACAGATTTTTATTTATTTTCACGTATGTTAGTTTTTGATTTATTGTGCAAAATGTCGGAAAAAATACCCGAGTACAGAAAGGGTTCTGTAGCCAGACTCACGCACTGAGTGCAGTGCGTGAGTCTGGCTCGCACTTGGCCGGTTTAACGAACGTAGCCTCTCTTTCAAGAAATTTCAACGGGGTCTCGTAAGAACCTCCGTTCACCCGAATTTGTAAAAAGATAAATTGTTCTACATACCTACCGAAGAAATTGGGAGTGATTGATGTACCGGTCAATTTTTGCATTCAATTTGCGTACTGATTGAAAGAAAAGAGAAAAAATAAAAAGATGACTCGAGGACAGAAATCGCTCGACTTAGATGTTTTTACCAGGCTTTAGCTGTAGCGAGTCATTTTCAGCAGGAATGATTTATTGTATGATTTATATGTAGGTAGGTAATGGCGTGACACTTGAGTTACCTACCAATTAAACGAGCATTAGCGGCAATGAAAACATCATAACAAACACATCGTAAGTTAATCTCGGAGCTACGAGTGCTACTACCCACTCGCAGTTAGGCGCCGCCTACACGCTCAGCTTTGTATCAGTCGTGTTCGATCACGGAAACTGCTGGCCGAGCGACGAGCAGCTAGTTAGTTATCGGGTTAGCCAAACCTTCGTTCCGGGCAGCATTCATCCGAGCCTTGAGTTTAAAAATCGAAAGAATTCAAAATCGCACAGAGATGCCAAATTAACGAGCGTTTCTCGACTCTTTACCGTTGTACACGAGTAAACACGTCGTCGTACACAAATATCGAAGTGACAAAAACTGAACAAAAATGCTAACTTGAACAGTCGATAGGTACCTCTGGAAATCTCATTTTGAAAAATGCCTCAATCCGATACACGTTACTGACACCGCTGACGTCGTTGGGGAAAACAATCACGGATTAAAGTGATGCTGAGCTGAGCGTGTGAGTTCCAGCGCGGTCGGGAGCTGGAGGCACAGCGGGCCGCGCGCGCCAGCTTCCGGGCACAGCGAGCCGCGCGCGCGTGGCGCTATATCGGGCGCGGAGTCGATGACCGGCTTCTAGTCGCCGCTTTTAGCGCGTGACGTCGCCGCGAGGACTCGCTGACATTTCCGCGACACGCGCCAGATCTCGACGCCCTCCTCACGACCAGTCTAATCTAGTGCTAATTCATTACGCAAAGTACGGCTTACATCTCCAGCGATCGGCGTCGACGATGGCTGTGGTAGAACTGCCGCTGCTTTTACAGCTGCTACACAAGAGCATTATAAAATATTTAGGCGCGTAGCGACCGCAGGGCTATCACGTGGGTCACAAGTTGTTTCAGAATGCGAAACTAATTAAGGTTACCTTTCCGGACAGCTCCCGGAAACGCTAAATGCGTACCGACTGTGGTCCCGCGTGCGCGTGCGCGTGTCCTCGCGTGACGTCACGCGCGACACGCGCACCGCGCGCGCGCCGAGGCCGTTTGCCGTCCACTCATAGCGCGGATATTTTGATCGCTAAACACGAGCTCTGCTTATTTCTGTCACACTGTTATTCCGCACCCGCTGACAAGTTCCGGTGAACGTAAGACGCAGCGATATAATATTTTCGCATTTCTCTCATAAATACTTTCAATGCTAATCAATGAATTTTGCAACGCTTTTAATGTCTTACGAGTAGTAATGTCGGCTTCCGCAGCTCGTTACAACGCTGCATACACATTCAGTGGCATGAATCGATAAGTTTAGTAGATTATACTCGCCTGGTACACGTTAGAGGCGTAGCATGTACCTGCCACTGCGACACTGACGGAGCATTCGTGTAGCTAGCTCCGCTCGTCCGAGCTTTTCACTGATGCGCGAGTTCCTAAATCCGCAGTGCGAGCTTATCTTTATCCGTTTCCGGGGCAGGTGTCGTGGGTGCGCTCCCGCGACCTGCAGATCCTGACGCACGCGGGCGTGGTGTTCACGGCGGACGCGCGTGTGGCGTGCGACGAGGCACCGGCCGACGCGCCCGCCTCAGCCGCCCGAGCGCCGCGCGTCACGTCGCGCGACGGCGCGGAGGGCGCGGCGGGCGCGGTGCACACGCTGCGCATCGCGCGGCTGCGCGCCGCCGACGCGGGCCGCTACGAGTGCCAGGTCAACACGGAGCCCAAGATGAGCCTGCTCTTCAACCTCACCGTCGTCGGTAGGTACATCCCTGAACGCGAGGCGTGCGACGAGGCACCCGGCTCGCTGCGGCCGCCCGGGCGCCGCGCGTCACGGCGCGGGTGGCGCGGATAATTTTTAATAATTTATAGGAAGGCCTTGTCATTGCTGAATCGTCTATGTAACAATGCATATGTGTCGTGTCAGCAGAGTCGTCGGCGCCGCTGGTGTCGGTGCGCGCGCTGGGCGCGGCGGACGGGCGCGTGTGGGGCGCGGCGGGCGGCGCGGCGCAGCTGGCGTGCGAGGCGCGCTACGCGGTGGCGCCCGAGCTGCTGGGCGCGCTGCCCGCGCTGCGCGTGCGCTGGACGCACGACGGCGACACGCTCGACCCGCAGGTAGCTACGCTGGCGACTGTTTGCTGCATCATTTGTTATACTTACTACTGAATACTGGATGTAAATGTTGAACAAATGCACGCATTACTTTGGAGATATTCAAGTAGTATAGAGCGCACGAAACGAGTAGTCCATTTGAACATGGTGGTTTGCGCAGAGCACAGATTGCGGATGAAATACAGAGACCGGAAGAGATTTGTTTTTGAATAATGTTGAACCGTGTTCATTGCTCTAGTATGTATGTGGTGGGTCCGCAGAGCGCGCGCGGCGGCGTGTCGCTGGACACGGAGCGCTGGGCGGGGCGCGTCGTGTCGCGGCTCACGCTGGCGCAGCTGCGGCGCGAGGACGCGGGCCGCTACAGCTGCAGCGCGGCGCCCGAGGGCGAGGGCGAGGGCGAGGGCGAGGGCGAGGCGGCGCACGCGAGCCTCGCGCTGCGCCTGCGCGGCGACGACGGCGTGCCAGGTGAGCCCTGACCAGTCGTGGGAGTCGACACAATACTGGCCATTGGGTCAACAGAATTCTTACAGAATCCGATATTCGATTGCAAAGATAGCATACATGCTATTACGAGTATTTCAACAGCTGTCGGCTTAGCGGAATTTACATTACGAAATTAGTTTCACGATATTAATTGCGCTATCAATTGCATGTGTAAACGTTCATCTTAGTTTCATGCATTACGAAATTAGACGTTTACACGTGCAACTTATAGGGAAATTAATGACGTGAAATTAATTTCGTAATGTAAATGCCGCTTAGCCGACCAGGATGCCAATGAGCGCAGTGTGAGAGAAGTGTGGTTTAGTTTTCAGTTTAACTCATTCAGTAGGTAGGTATACCTAATGCTCGAGCCAACCAAACAAGATAACGCGAATCACAGGTATCAGAAGCACTAAGAACTTATCAAATCATAAAACCTGTTTGATAATAGCAGATAATAAATAACAACCGCTGTGACCTTGGCGAATATTCCGCTGCACGTTGCACCGAGCGCGCGGGCGACTGCGAGCAACACCGAGCAACACCGAGCAACACCGAGCTGTCTTGCAGCTTTGTGTTGTTATAGACTCCTACCTGCCACACTCGTTGCAGATAACACTTCTGTGGCAACAATTTCAAGTACCTAGTTTTTATTGTCATTATGATAAAACAAAAAAATATATCCACGCGGACCGAGTCGAGGGTCTCATCTAGTAAAGAATATTTTACTCGACTTCCCACGACTACGTCCACGTGGACACAATTTTTTGTCCCGTGGGAATTCCTCGATTTTCTGCCATCAAAAGTAGCCCATGTGCACACCCGCAATGTACGCTAGCTCTGTATCTGTCATTAAAATCGGTAATACGAATGGGTGTTGAAGAGCTCGCAAACAGACAGACACGAGTTGTAGGTTGTACTCGGCGGAGCGCATGCCCAGTGCTGCCCGCTGCGCGCCGGTTATCGCCTCGGCTTCGATGCCTGCGTATGGAGTGGTCATGCACTCTGTCGCGCATACATACAAGTTTCTACACCTGTCTCCAACTTTGACAGCTCAGCTATATTTTTTAAATGGCTGTGACACGGACAGATAGACGGACTTGATGAAACTATAATAAGGATTCTTTGGTTTATTACGGGACCTTAAAAAACTAAACAACAAGATGCTGGCTATTTTGTAGGTCAAAAATTTTGTCGAAGATTTATATTTGTTTCGACACAATCGGTTGTTCCTTTATTTCTGGGTCAGAGTAGATTCAGCGGAGCGAACTATTCAGAATGGCTTCGGTGAATTGCCAAAAAACTAGTTTTTGGGGGCACGTTTGTCTCACTTGTTTATAGGATCTAAATGAAATGGCGTCTGCTATCTCAATGCAGATAATTATGTTATCACGTTTGGCATAATTTTGGGATCAACGCTCCTCGGCTTTGCGTTATCAAAGTTCAGTATTTACACTATATTATCGACCATAAAGATAAATTCTCAGTAATAACAATTTATGATAGATATGGCATTCACATGGCATTTTGATTTTAATTATCATAATTGGGAGGTCAAATATTTTCGTAATGTTAAAAGTTTTCAAAGTGCTTTGGAATATGGATAACAGAAAGTACTAGACTACCAAGCACTACACTTGAAGCCGGCTGTTGCTACTGCTTTCACAATTTTTCGAAATGTAAGTGATACTGCTCGGTACCTACATATCAGATTGCATTGTAATATAAACAATACCGTTTACATAACACATAAGTGTCGTCGATTTAGATTTTTGATCTGTGTCAGTTGCTACCTGTAGTAATAAAATCTTTTTTTTTTTTTTTATTAAATTTTAAATTGTAGTTTTGTATGTACCTAACGTGTCGGACTGTCGTCAGCGGGCGAGATGGAGGCCATGCAGCACGACCAGGCCGTGGCGCGCGTCAGCGCGGCGCACGCGGCGCGCGCGGCGCCGTGCGCGCTGCTCGCGCTGCTGCCGCTCTTCCTCACGTGACGCGCCGTGTGACGCGCCGCGTGACGCTGCAGACACTTAAGACGCCACTACGAATCTTGAATGATCCTCAACACACATTCATCAATGTTGGTGTGTGATACATTTGTATGAATTGCGTTATAGCAACATGCGTTACTGTGTTGTGTAAAGTGCAATCGTGTGTGAGCGCGGCGGGACAGCAGTGGGGAACGTCTCCCGCGCCAGCGGCTCTGGCGCGGCACTCAGCTTGAAATCTATAGAGCGCACTTTGACTTGCTTAGACTTAAGTTTCAGTTAAAACGAGACACATTTATGCCAGCGGTATAACGCTGTCTCGTTTTAACAATGTCTTAAGTGGGAGCAAAGTCGAAGTGCGCCTCAGAGTCCTGTGTACTTAACGAACGATAGATATGAGCCATGTGACAACAGTGCAAACTTCAAACTGATGGACGCATGGTATTGACACTGTAAATATTGTAAATAGCTATTTATAACGTGTAAATAAATATCGACGCCGTCTACATGTTTTTTCTTTTCATTGCATGCTCTGCGTGCTGAGGGCTTAGTTTTATAATCCAAAGAAGTTAACAATAATCTTGTGGGTATGCTAGTAGCTAGTGCTGTCGGCCACTCGTCGGAAGCTGCAGCGTGTGAAGCTGCTCGCGTCAGAGTAGGCGCCGCTGGTCTGGTCCAGTTCGCTATAAATACTACGTCTTTATTGTAATCCCTTCTATTCTAGGTACCGAAGCTATAAGCGACCGCAACGAGAGCTAGAGATCTGTGTATAGCACTTCACTATTCGGTTTTAAAGTTACGCGGTCGTAAAAATTCTCATACCCACATCTTTGAGCTCCTCTAATTTTGAAACTACATATTTTTAGAAAAATCTTAAACACCACAGACACAGATATTAGTTTCTAGAATATGTCTGCAAAATTTCATGAACTTTGGTTACTTAATATTCAAATGAAATTGGAACTACGATTGTATGGAGTAAGCAACGGAGAGAGCCCTGTTAATAATTTTATTATTCTATTAAATCTGTTTTGATATCTACGTTAGGTATAGGTGTCTGGTTTGTTTGTCGTCCGCTCAAATAGTTCAATCGCTAACGTAACCTAGCAAAACATTAACAAAAGTTTATCAGTTTAGCGCGTAGCAGACTGCAGAGACAGCCGGCACGAAACTGTTTAGTTCACTCGTATAAGGAGATCACAATGGCAGTAAATACGGTAAATAATAATCTCATAGCGAACGGTTTTGTCGACTCCATCGTATCGGTTCGCTTACACTGGGAGCTTTGGCGTTAGTTTCATTCATTTATAACTTTTTAAACACGTACGATATTGGAACTAGATTATTTTCGGAAACAAGCATGTCGAATCCGCAGTAGTCAGTACTTACGCGGCGTACAATTTTATAACTCTACTAGATTTAATTATGATAAAAAAATTAAATGATAGTCTTTGCGAAGCATTGCTTGCTTGGAAAAGAAAGAGTGCTGTCAATTTTGATGCTTGCTTCGATAGAACATTGTGCGAAGCAGCTCACCGCGCGTTTATCGCCATTCGCCGGGCTCAGTGGGCGTTATTACTCGTTTTACGAGGAGAGGAAGTGTGGAGGGATTATACAGTTATAAATATAATGTAATAGATAGAGCAGCTCAGCGCGTTTGTCGCGCGACCGGCGACAGTGACAGCGGATGCGCGAGCGCGGCGAGCGGCGTGCGTCGCGCGTCGCTTGTGGCGCTGTCTTTAAATTAAATATTTTACGACCAAAGTTGTCTTTTTTATTCTAGTAAGTCCTCTTTCCTTCCTAAAAAATGCAAAATATACAAAAAATACATAAATTCCATCTTAATTACGCGCGTCTACTGGAGGACACCAGGGGTTTATTTGATTCCTTTACAAGTTAGCCCTTGACTGCAATCTCACCTAGTGGTATGTGGTGATTGGTGATGCAATCTAAGATAGAAGCGGGCTTACTTGGAAGGGCTATGACAATTATTTTACTAAACTCATACCCCTTATCGGTTTCTACATGGCAATTGGCATCGTACCGGAACGCTAAATGGAACAGCTAAGAGCTCCCGCTTGTATGAGTACAGCGCTCAGCTGCGCCGGGAGATCGTCATCGCTTGCCGCGGGCGCTACGCGGCCTACAGCCGGCCCTGGCAGGCGCGTGCCGCGTGCCGCTTGCTGGCAAGGGGAATATCTGTGGAATTTAAATAGAACTAATATTTTTTGCGCGTGTCATGTGACGATAACATAGCGACCAAAGTTCGCTAGTATTTGTGGAATTAGGTACGTAAATAAATATTTGAGAGTATTTTCCGTCAATCGACGCCTCCCTGGCGTAGTGGTAAACGCTGTGGTCTTATTAGTGGGAGGTCCTAGGTTCCATCCCAGGCAGGGGTTGAGAATTTTAAAATTTCTGGTCTGTCTGGTGGGAGGCTTCGGCCTTGGTTAGTTAGCACCCTACCGGAAAAACCGTGCCGCCAAGCGATTTAGTGTTCCGATACGATGCCGTGTAGAAACCGAAGGGGTTTAATGAAAACTGCCATAGCCATATCCCTTCCAGTTTAGCTCGCTTCCATCTAAGACTGCATCATCACTTACCACCAGGTGAGATTGCAGTCAAGGGCTAACTTGGATTTGAATTTTTAAAAAAAATCATTCGTAGGCCGTATCCGTCAGTAGTGTGCTAACTGCTAGTACCTAATTCCAGATGGACGCTTTAGGCAGACGTTATTTTAGGATAGTTTGGGTAGGCAGGCATAGTTAGTAATCAAATAGGTTGATAAGAAAAAGAAACGATCTCATTACAATGAAATTAACTACGTTGCTGTCGCTATGCGATGCCACGTGTGAAGTGCCCCGGTAGAGCCTGGCGCCGCGTGCGCCAGTGAGGCAGCAGCTGGGCATCAGATCGGCCTCACAATACTACAGTAGTATATCGATGACTGCAGCCCACTTGATGACCGCAACACAATTACCACTGATTATAATAATATTTTAATTAAGTAGTTGTTATTATTCTACCTCGGTGCATCCCTACTTGTCGAGTCATTCTGACTGTGCACTGCAAAACTATTGTTATCATTAATAATAATAAATTAATATACATACCTACTACCGGCGATAATTGCTTGCGACCTAATACTGACGGTGCAGTCTATGATGGGAACGTGCTAACTGCGCAGTACTCAAATATTATACCTACTGTCTGTAACTAATACCTATTGCACCTAGATACCCCGCCAGAGTCCTGCCCCAAACAAAACACGTGAGTAGCCCGAAACGGTCCCTACTCCCGACGCGCCACCGCGACCGCGCCGTGCGCAGGCGCAGGCGGCTCGGAACGACACAACTGCGTGTTCTGGCCTAGGAACTAACCACGACCGAGATCTCCCACCATAATTTTCTTGTTGTCACCATTCATTTTGCTCTGCTCCTATCCACTGTAATGTTCATGTTATATCATAATTATATTATTAGTTTATTAATATTTAATTTTATGGGCCACTCAATAGCAGAGGTAATTATTTACGCAAGTAGGTAAGTAGGTATTTAGGTAATTTACTTATTTACAATTGCAATAGAGGCAAAATCATTGCATGTGATAACAATTCATAGATACCAGCTCTATCTACGTAGACAGTAGGTACGAGTAAATATACCTACTACTTTACATCTATCTAATTTGATACTGTAGAAACCATTATCTTAATAAGTGAGGCACTCCGCACTCTATTGAAGATCAAAATGACAAAATCACATACATTTTTGACATAAACCAAGTGACAACCATAGATAGACCTTCATTCGGGCGGGAGCCGTCCCGGTGTCCGTCTATAGAGCGGTCACTCTCTAAATATCACAACAGATACCTAAGCTATTTACTAGCCAGTACAGATTTAGTGGAAGTATGTCCGACCGCCGACGAGAGCGAGGCGGGAACTAGCGACTGTGCTGCAGCTCGCGGGAACTATTTGTTAGCGAAAACTGAAAAGCTTACGCTTAAATATTTAGAGCGTTAAGCAGCCTTTTGCTTATTGCAAGTTTGTTTCTGTTCAGATTCAACCGACGCAGATAGATGTTTTGTATTTAACTTTCATTTCGGAAATTCATCTCAGGCGCGGTTCACATACCTAAAGCCTCGATAGCTCAACGGTTGAGGAGCGGACTGAATTCCGAAAGGTCGGCGATTCAAACTCCACCCGTAGCATTATTCTCGCGCCCACTTCTAGCACAAGCTTTACGCTTAATTGGAGGGGAAAGGGGAGTATTAGTCATAGCATGGCTAATATTCTTTCTAAAAAAAAGGGGCGAGGTCGAAGCGTTGGCGGAGACAGCACCTGGTATGATGTTCTCCTGCTATGAGTACACGTGTGCAGGTGGTATGAGGCTAGTCGACTAAGCTGGAGAAATTGCAACAAGCGAGGTGCTCTTTGTGCCTGTTGTCTTGCAGGTCGATGGCACGGCAATCCGTCACGACCGGAGAGATATTAGGCGCAGGGCCAACGGCTCACGGAGCTCCAATCTGCTCATGCGCTCCAGCTGTAGGCCGTTACTGACATTTCCTTGACACAAAAACCCAATAGGTATTTTTTTTATCCGACCCGGGACTCGAACCCGACAACTCACGAACCAGCCAGTACCCGAATGAGCTAACCACTTGACCTACGAGGCAATTTATAGTGGCTAGGTGAACCACAAAGTCGATAGCCTAGTGGATAAAACGTCGATCTTCTATTCGGCAGGTCGGGAGCTCGATTCCGGGCACGCATCCCTAACTTTTCAGTGTTAACTTGTGCGTCTTTAAGCAATTTTAATTTCACTTGCTATAATGAAGCAGGAAAACATACTGAGGTAATCTGCATGTGTGAGAGTTCTCCATAATGTTCTCCAAGGTGTGTGCAGTGTGCCGATCCGCACTGGGCCAGCGCGGCAGACTATGGCCAGATCACTTCCTGTAGAGGAGACTCGTGTTCAGTGGGAAGCCGGCGATGGTATGAGGATGATGGAAGAGACAATTATATTATGTCTCAACCCTCGCCACTTGTCGACAAACCAGCTCACTGCAGCAGCATCTTGCCATTTATGGAAACAAAACATTGCATTGCCCGCAATACTGTGAAAATGTTTTGTTTGTCATGGAGGTTGACGCGCCGCGCCCGCATGTGAGCGAACGTGCAAATATTATGAGAGCTCGCTCTCGCGGGGCGGGTGGTAAGTAGTTACAAGGCGTGTGTGTGTGTGTGTGTGTGTGTGTGTGTGTGTGTGTGTGTGTGTGTGTGTGTGTGTGTGTGTGTGTGTGTGTGTGTGTGTATGTAACATATCACCTGTTGACGCTTCGTTTGACGCTCGACGACTGGAATGCGAACCGCTGCTACAAAGTTTCAGCTGCTGTAGAGCCATGCAGTACCTAGAGGTTCGCTTAAGTTTATTTAGGTACTAGCTGATGCCCGCAGCTTCGCACGCGTGGATTTAGGTTTTTAGAAATCCCGTGGGAACTTTTGAGTTCCCAGGACAAAAGTAGTCTATCCGTACCGCGCGACTAAGTCTTTACTTGGTAAATATACCTTCAATATCAAGTTATAACCGACAACAGTTTCTAAATCCCATCCACTTTGGTGATCAGATCCCCTGCAGCATCAGGATTGAGGAGTTGGAATCTAAATTTTTTATAGGGCAATGTCGCAAAGTTCCTCTATCGATTAAAAAAAAATTACTCAAATCGGTTTAGAAATCTCGGAGATTTCGGTATACATAGGTAGAAAAACACAACTCCTTTTTTGAAAGTCGGTTAAAAAAGTAGCCTATATTATACCCTGATGAATCCTCTACTTGTCTGTGAAAGTCCCGTCAAAATCGGTTCAGCCGTTCCGAAGATTAGCCTTTTCAAACAGACAGACAGACAGACAGACAGACAGACAGACAGACAGACAGACAGACAGACAGACAGACAAAAATGTTAAAAACGTGTGATTCGGTTATCGTATCGTTCAAATAACCAAATGAGCTTTATATGAGGTAGTTATTTCGAAATTACAGACAGACATTCCAATTTTATTTATTAGTATAGATTATACCTAGGACCTAATAAAGTTCAGCGTACCTCTATGAGTATTTATTAAATAATCCATACTTAACGATTTTAATAAATGCGAAAATGTGGCTGTCTCTCCGTTTGTTATCTTTTCCCGGTCCATCTGCTTATTTAACCAATTTAGAGTTTTGGTACAGAAGCTTGCAGCCCGCAAACAGGTATGGTAGGCTACAGGCTTACCGCAGAAAAGCAAAGGAATTCGACGGGAAAAACTTGACTCCATGCGGACGACGCCGCGGGCCAGCATCTAGCTAGTGAAACAATTTCAGTAAATAGCCTGCGCCTGCCGCCTGCTTAATTTAAATAGTAATGACGCCAATTAAAATAATTGCCTACTCGTTGATGACAGGCGCTGAGACACGGGAGATAGGCTGCAATGTGGATTGATATGAACATAATATTGTAGCGGATAGCTCGGTAAGTTGACGGTACGGTGTAAAGCCGTAGCTCAAGTAACGGGCACATCGGTATTGTGCGCACGTGCCACGCGCCCGCGCCACGCGAAGACGCGGCGCGACGTGCCGGGACTGCATCAGAACAATGCTTGTATTGGATTTGTTCTAATATTGTTTGCCTACATTCTATTTTGCAGTTTGCAGACTTTTGCGTTTGCTGAAAATACTGAAAATGGTTTTTATTAACGTACGTAGTCATCATGTGTTTGCGTGTACTTTATAAGTTCTCTAGCTCATCTAAGTCTTGTACCTAGCAAAGGGTGCCCAAGGCGTAAAAATGTCTTCGCTCATAAGTTCGCAATAATCCGATGATGCGTAAATCGTTTTGTTTAATGATAAAAGGTAGGTAGGAGTTATTACAAGTCAGCACAGGCAGCGGTTTAGAGCCATGTCTGTTTTGGCAGAAGGCTCCAAGTTAGAGAGGTCATTTAGAATGAGTCGCATGTCGCATGGATAGGTAAACTAATCTAACTGGTCAGCGGATAGAAAGAAGTCAGTTTAGCTTTTCGAATTTATATTATAATATAGCTTGCATTCTAGAGACTAACGCAGCCTGCTATTTCAATGCGGCAATATCATATTAGTCCACGCGGACGAAGTCGCGCGTAACAGATGTTACTTTATCTTCGAAATCCTAGGAGTATGACTGCTGGAGTGTCAACAGTGCTATTATTTGCAAAGTATAATCTACGAGAATGCATACGAACCTCCCACGTTGCCAAATTAGGAGCACAGCAGAAGACAATGCCAGAACAGCGTTGTGCCCCCGCTTCTGCAAGCTGCTCTCGAACTAACTGCATGGTGTTAGCGCTACAAATTGCGTGAAGGTTAATTTGAATTTTAGGTTAATTTCGATGCAATCGAGCTGATCACACACTAAGTACTTGTTGTATACGCCGTACGCATCGAACGCAATGCATTATTCAGTAAACTGCTGAAAATGATTATTTATGTTCTCCTGACTTCGGTCGTGACTCTCAACGGAGTGTAGCCGAGGCAGTTCAGCTTAGTTACTTGCCCACTACAATAGCACAGAAGACAATACGGTCCACAAGAGAGTGTGATAACACAGATGCCACCTCTATTCCCTCACTCTCACAGTCTTATGGTGCGGAAATCAGGACGATGATACACATAACCAACGACTTTACTGATTTTCTTGATGGAAAATAAGATAATTAGATATTTTGACTTGAATATGCCTTTCCCCACAGTTCCCGCGCTAACCCTGTGCGGAATAGCGCGGGTGACGTGCGCGTGTGTCGGTCTGTCGCGTACATTAGGTACTTACTTGCGTTTCATTAAACTACACCGCCTTTCCATATTTCCGTTTCCATCGAGTAAAGCCGTGTTGGTGCGGTAGTAACTTGCCCACCCGCTCAGTGGGTGAACCAGATCAGACCTGAGTCGGTTATGAATTTCTAAATGACCCCACCCAACAATCGAGCTCGGGACATTACACTATTAAAACCCCTGCGGTCACCGTTGCACCAGGAAGGTTTTCAAAACGTACCTAAAGGTAAAAGTAACACTATTGATGATGAACAGTGCGTCGCGTGCGGCTCATGCGGCGATGTGCGTGCAGCTTTACCCTAACTCCGGCGTTATGTGCAGGCAGGTGGAAACAGTCTCGTGGCGAGGAACAGGAAGCCGGGGTTCAGGTGAAAAGGCATCCCGTTAGCCCATACAACCACATTGTGTTGTTTGAATACATTGCTGACTTTGTATACATCTCTGGAGTCCAGCAGTGAATGTTACAAGCAATGTAAATGCCGTAAGGGAAATGTCACGGGTAACGAAGATTGTATATCGTATGTAGGCCGCGAGAGTTCATAACACAGAATTCTGTGATAGAAATGGTATCTGTGTTCTTATACATAGGTATACCGGGAGTCGGGACAGCATGTCGCTAATTTTTTTGCGCTACTCACATGTTAAATAGAAATAATTTGAAACCAAATAATATGTCTAACATCCAAGAAAAACATTTGTCTGTGAACCGGGATAGTATGTCGCGGATTTTTATCTATTCACACACGCAGAAATATGTCTCACGTCAAAAGCAAACTAAATTAAATAGCTGTAATGCTATGAAAATCCGTAAACGCACACGTATGTTTTACTTCAGATTTGTGTGGCGACAAGTTCACAGTTTTCTTTTCCACTTCTATATTTGTTATGAATTCAGTGGTTGGTAACGTGGCGGACACTGCGGCGGATAATGTAGTATGTACTCAGCAGCAATAGTTGCCATATTTGGGGATCAACACTTTAATGACGTCACGCGAGGCTACATTATATTGAACGCTTTGACTACCTAGTACCTACGTAGTACCTACCTATATGAATTCTGAGTTAGTAAATATCCCTTCAGTGTAATAACTGGGAGCCGTGATAGCATAGTGGCTAAAACGTCCATTTGGGAGGTCGGGGGTTCGACCCGGGCACGAACCCTTATTTTTTCTAAATTATGTACCTATGTTTGAAGCAACTAAATTTCACTTGTTTTAACGGTGAAAGAAAACATCGTAAGGAAACCTGCATGTCTGAGAGTGCTTCATGATATTTACAAAGGTGTATGAAGTCCGCCAATCGGCATTTGGCCAGCGTAACGAAGTATGGCCTTGAACCCTTGTCACCTGAGAGACGACCCGTGTTCAGTAGTGGGCTGGTGATAGTCAATCTTGACAATGATGATGATGATAATAACTAGTCGCCGAACTTTATAAATGCTATAAGCCGTAAATATACTGTTTCTTCGTGAACTGTGATACTAACACGGCTGAAAAAAAGACAACACTATATTATACTTATCTATGTTTGTATCTGTTTGAAATAACCGTGTTGTGCAGAAGTCTGGATCCCGAGCTAATGTCCTAATCGAATCTACGCGCTGCGGGTATTGGATGCCGCGAGCCAGGTGCACGCTATCTGTTCCATACGATGTTTACTTTTGACGACCTTTCTGGCTCAGTAGTGAGCGCTGTGCTCTTAGAAGTGGAAGATGCCAGGTTTGTTTCCTGGCAAGGGTTTAGTCTGGTGGGAGGCTTCGGTGGTAGCCAGTTACCATCCTACAGGCAAATGTGCCACCAAGCGATGTAGCGTCATACCCAGCAAGTTAGCCCGCTTCCATCTGAAGTGGCTACCCACGCACACCCTTGTATTTACTTCAAGGGGTTGTGCGAATTAAGCCTTTGTTTTGCCTTTGAATTTTTTAATTTTTTAATATTATGGGTAGTGAGAAAGACTTTGAATTTATTGCACTGTATTAAAATGTAAATAGTTTATTTATTTTGTTAGGTTAAGAATTTTGTTGTATTGTTGGATTTAATTAGATTATAATAGAGCTGACATGTACATAATATAAAAGGTATAAAAACCCTTAAAAAAAAAGAAAAAAAAAGCCTTTGTTCAATGAATGCTGCGAAGTCAAGAAGTCAAGGAAATTATTCAACCACGACAACATGGTGGTACAGCGGCTAAACAATCTAAGCGCAGTAAAGCAACCCTTCCCGTTTAATTGAGGCTCATTACGAGGGCACTGAATGTTTTATTCACAACAAAACGATTCCAGTCGTTTCATTAGGATTCCTGCCGAGTCCCGCGGGACTGTGTTATTTGTACCTCCTGTAAGGTACTTATTATTTGCGTTTTGGAATTTATTTACAAAGTTTTTAGAGCGTGAAGCCAGTTTACTGATCACGCTGGTTTAACATTTGTGTCCTCATACCCATTTGAATAAATACCGACTATGAGCCCGAAATAATTAATGTAGATACCTACCTGTTTGACTTATTGGAATATAGCTCCAGGTCTAGTATGAAAGCCAGTGAGTTAGTTGTGTCAGTGCAGTGGACCCTTGGGCTAAGTAGTAGGTTGGGAGGCGTAATACGACGCGACTGTCTACTCTAGGTATAGACATGTTGAAGTCTACAAGATTACAATTCGGTATCACAATGATCGAGCAGGTATCGCCACAATTAGCTAAATGAATGCTACGTGCAGCAATCGTAAAACTGTGGTGCAGCACGTACGTAGCGTAGCAGCCATACGTAGCGTAGCACTTGTGTAACGTAGTAGCACGTGCTACGCAGCGGCTCCGGCATTTGTTTAATTCATTCAAGCATGCGACAGACAGTGTCTGACAGAAGTGCGCTTTGCAGTGTGAATTGTCTTCATAATGTAGTTAGTTCATAACTACTATGAACCGAAATACGCGATCTTTGCTTGTGCAGCCTTTAAAAAAAAATCTCAATGAAGTTGCCTTCAAACTACGGATATATAATATAATATATAAATATCGCTCACCTTACTTTGAAATGTCACTGTTCACACTTAGATGTAATATAATATTACATCTAAGTGTGAACAGTGAGTGATATTTATATATTATATTATATTGCCGTAGTTAGAAGGCAACTTGAGATCTATGAAAAACAAGAAGGCGTATTAGTAAAGGCTGGTAAACGGAATATTGTCTGCTGGCTGCTGGCTGCTGGCTGTGGGGCGCGGGGTCGCATGACACATGGCGCGTCGCGGCCGCAATTATATGTAGATCGCGGCACATTAGCGCGTCGCGCGTCGCGCGCTCGCATTGTCTCACGGCAGCCACGGTTGACGACGAGTCGTTTAAGTAAACAAAATTTATTACTGGACTTGTGGCATCTGTCACTTTATACACATTAGAAACCAAGAATAAGAATAAAATTTAGCAAGGTCTCCTTAGAACCTTACAGTGCCAGTGATGTAGCAAGGCCAATGAGTAATATATTTATTATTTACAAACAAGATTGGACATTTTATACTTAGTTTGTGTACACAAATCATTACTTATCATGGCCCCAACAATCTCACCGACATGGTCAGGATTACGGGAGAGGTACTAGTCGTTAGTGTGTTGTTTTTTTTTGAAGTGATCGTTGCTCCTTGTCGTGCTATATCGCATCACCGAGTCGCTCTGAGTCGTTTCGTCCGTCGGCTCGGGTGACGTCAGTTTCCAAGCAGCTATCGACCATCGACTCGTGTGTGAATGGAGCCGAGCCTGGCGTTGATAGCAGTTTAAACGCGCCGCCGCTAACTGCCGCCGCGCTAGTTAACGCAAGCTGCCGCGCCGCGCCGCGCCCGCGCGTGAATCACACTAATTGAATACTCCATTTAGATCGCAGCTACCCCGCGCGAATACTAATCACTATCACTGACGCCGCCGCGCCGCGCGCCGGCCCAGCGCGGGGGTGTGTAGGATAGCCCAAGTGTCAAACCCACCTCCAGACCCCGAGTCAGGCACTTTCATAGCTTCATATAGGCGAGCTGATTAAACACCCTACCTTTATAGACTTTGTTTTCCACAATATTGACACTTGTTTCTTATAAAAGGTAATTTTTTTTCGTTTTTTTTGATAATAATCCTTTTTGCACCAGAGTGATTATTACTAATCTCTACTCTCTTATTACTAATAATTACAATATAATGAAAGGGATTGTAATGGGATACTTTCGATACATTCTCTACTAAGAGCAGAGAACGATATCGACCCTCTTCTTACCGATTCTTCATTACTCGTATTATCTTGATATCAGACTTGAGCCATTGCTCAACTACTTTCTAGTTAACGTTAACTAATTTAACACTAACCACATGGAAGTTGACCTAGTTGGCCAACCGACCATGAAGCCTTAAGCGTGGGACTATCGTGGAGACATGTGAAGGCAGCAGCCGAAGTAGGGAGACAACAACTGCTGCAGTCCTCAGTTCCACGAGGGAGTAAAACGACTCCGTTATCATTGTATCAACAGTGTTAAACTGGTTGTAAGTTTAGTTAAGATTTCTAAAGTACAGGAGCTGAATCAGGGCGGCGCTGTCGGACAGCGGCGCGCGGGCGGCGGCGGGCGGCGGCGGGCGGCAACGATGCATAAATCAGTGCGGTTTATTTCGTTATATTCTTACGACGTTTCCGCAAACAAAGCCACTTCGCATTTGTCTCGCGTCCTATCGCGCTCCTTGCGACAGCAGCGGCGGAAGCTGCGGCGCGGCACACGCGCGACTTGTCGCGCGACGACATGCTGATCCACACGACAACACCAATGCGATACCTGCGACAGACATGGCTGACCCAGGCTTCGGGTTGGCTTCCCTGTCAATTCAGTTATCCATTTGAAAATGGCAGTCTTCCGATTCGCACTGGGCTCGCGTGGCAGACAGTGGCCTACACTCTTCTTATTTTGAGGCCTGTGATAATGATGGTGATGATAATGATGATTCTTGTACGTGTCTATCCGCTAAATGTTCGTGTAGTGTATACCTACTTGCGTCAGATAGGCAGTAATCGTACACAATATTTTGACCGACGGAACTACATATTCAGTTGATGATATTGTAAGGTATGTAAGTACTTACTCAAGCTTTTTGGCAATTTCCATTCTCGACCGGAAAGGTCACACGAACAAATGGTCAATAGTGAATAGTCGGTCAGTGAATTTAAGTTTGAAAATGAAAAATGAAAAATATCTTTATTTACACTTAACATTGCCTTAAAATAAACAACGATAACAACTGCGTTAATTAAGTACAAACTGTGTTGCAGTTGTTGACGCCCACCTCCAGAATATCCAGTTTCTCCAGTTTTTTTGTAAGTTACATAATATGCAGCAACTAATCTATTGTCTAAAAAAAATTATTGTATATAATAGTGTGCAGGGGCTCCAAGTCGACAAGACAAAAAGACGTTAATGTAACTTTACGGTAGTGGAAATTTTAAATTTCAAGCAGACCCGAATAAATAGTTGGGCGTAGAGTTAGTACTGAGTTACCGCGGGCCGACTACGCGGAGCTGGGCGGGCTACGACGACGCCGAACTACGCGGAGCTGGGCGCTACGACGTAGCGCTACGACGACGACCTACGCGGAGCTGGGCGGCTACGACAACGAGCTACTATACGGCGCTAACCTTAACAGGCACTTTAGTAAGACGGAAAATAACAATTATAACCCAAGGAAAAATGAGCTGTTTGTTGACACTTTTTAGAACATTATAAACACAGGTTTTGTTAACTTCTGTAAAGATTGGGTGATAAGTACTACGAAATTTGTATACCACATACGGGATAGCGCGGTGTTGGTAGACGCCTGGTAAGATCACCAATCAAAAAATTTGCTATTTTTAAGGATCTCTTAAAGACCCTTAAATTAATTTAATTTCAATTTTTTTTTTAAGATCACCAATCAAAAAATTTGCTGTTTTTAAGGATCTCTTAAAGACCCTTAAAAATATCAAATTAATAAACAGACTCAAGGAGCCGCTGAATAAGTGGTACAAGGTGTGTGGAAGACTACAAGATCTATGTCACCTGATGATCGCCCACGCGTTTGGACGTCCATCTGCTTGCGACGGTACCCCGATACTTATCTAATAATAAGATGTTTAGTAGATTGAGAAGTGTTCTCCACTCCGAGACGAAGTTGGCATCTTTTTTCTCAGTATAAATGTTTGCTCTTTGCTAGTTTTTCACGACTCATGCATTGAGCCAATTTTGACGCGTAGGTGTAGTTATAGAACTTGTATCTCTAGGAAGGATGACTACTTCTTGTTCCGGAACACATTACAATACAGAACAAGTCGCGGCCATCATCTATTTGCTACTGAGATAGCTAGTAACGCGGAGACAGGTATAGGATATTCTTATCCGGGAAAATCAAAGAGTTCCCACGGGATTTTTAAAAACTGAAACTTACGCGAACAAAGCCACCCGCATCATCTAGTATATAAAATATATTAAATTGATTTTGAAGTATAAATACAGTTATAATGCTCGGTCCATAAAATACTATCAACAAACTGTACATTTATAAAGGCAAAATGAACAAATTGTGTAATATTATCCCGAATTACTTTCGTTTGCCGCCACTACGATGTTCCCGAGGTGTTCCAATGTAAACCTCCAATTTGTCACGCGACGGATCAAATGAACCTTTTCAATACAACACAATGCCACTGTCCCGGCATGCTCCCGGCGCACGAGGCTGCGCTCATCGACGCTGGACACTCATTGTCCTAATTATTGTCGATGGTAATATAATAATTATAATAACAATACGTCCGTCCGTGCGCGTGACGTCAGCTGCCGCGCTCCCGACACTGTTTATGCTGTGTGATTGATCCGTGTTGCTGTGAACATGCCTATTTGACACACTGTCATTACGAGTAAAGCTGCGAGCCGGATACAAAACTCAGTTTTTGTAGCCATGTAACTTTCATGTTTACGTAAATCCGGCATTTAGTAAGTTATGTACGTAACGTAATGTTAGTATTTAGTGTAGAGATGCCTCTACTGAGCGCTCAGTAGTTAGCTGGTTCGCTCGCGGGTCTCGAGGTTCGAGCTCAACTGGAGCCAAAAAAGGTGCTACGATAATTTTGAAAACAAAGGTAAACCAAGCGTCCTATGTCCGCTTGCTACCCTTGTTTTCAAATTATACATTCGAAATACATACATACCCACAGGTGAAACACATAACCCTCTTTTAGACACCGCTGCAGTCGGGTAAAAAAGAGTGGAGAACTGCAGGAAGCAGGAGGGCATGAATGCGTGTGTATAATCTGGTGTGAAACGTGTGTGTATAATGAAAACCTAGGTTAAGTTTATAATAATAATTTTGTGAACGCTGTTGATTACGATTTAATAAAATAAATAAAAATCAAAAGGACTAAATTAACGTAACAGTTGGATACCAAACTTTGCAATTAAGCTAATTTTGTAATAGACAGCCGTAGCAACACATGACCTGTCGATTTAATTTATTATAGTTGTAGAGATTGTGCGCAACAAAGCGGTCCACATTATGTGCCAGTATAATACGAAGAAGAACTCTACAGGAAACTGAACTTATGAAACTGATTCGTAACTAAAACTGAAGGAAGTTCCGAGCAGTCGATGCGACGGCGGCCACACAATAAAGTAGGTAAGTAACATAAAATGCAAATAGTTAACGAAGTGCAATTCAGAGCAGTAACTACGAGGAATCGTCTTAACGGGGCCGCAAGTGCCAACTTTAATTAAACCTAACTCGGAGATGACGTCCGCGTCTTGCCCGAGATAACTCCTAACCGCACCCGATACACCCGAATCATTTCAATTTCAACTCTATGTACTGGGGATAGGGTCTGTGGCGGTCGCAGGTGAGTTGTCGAGGTGTAAACCAAACAGCCCGACGGAGACACAAGATGAAACAATATCGATATTGAGTAATAACTGGGTTGCTTCAGTTTATGTGTGACGGCCTGCACACACGCGCCGCGCGCCGTGGGTACTCACTGGTCACTTGTCATGCAGTCGGCGGCTAACTATCTGTGGCCGCAATGACACCTCAAGTAAGTTTTGCTCACTTAACTAACTTACGTAAATGACACTTATAAGAGTGTTTACGTTAATAGATTTGTCGGAAGTTAATCATGTAAGTTACTGACGTGAGTAAAACTTGCGTAGTGGTGGCACCCACCAACGGACGCCAGTGTGAGCCCTATTGCATGGAGCCCTTATTATAAACTTGAGCGGTGTATACACTGCTGTAATATATTATAAGTTTGGTAGACCGAACGATTGTCCTAGCTAGAACAATCGTCAATCAATCCTGTTTACTGCAACTGTAAATTGATAAAGTGATGTTCAAATGGTTTAAATTGAAAGTGGAAAATTAACTTGAACAATTATCTTAGTATTTTAGGTTTCTATATTCACTAAAACCCATCGGTTAAGACTTCAGTCCTATTCAGAGGGTCCAGAGATCCATCCCGGGCATAAGTTAGAGTTTCAGAGTTATTTGCAATTTAAAAAAATTAAATACTATCGATTGCTTTAACAGTGAAGGAAAACATCGTGAGCAAACCTGCATTTCGTTGTCATAAATCATTATGTTGTTACAAAAGTGTAAAGTGTAACAATCCGTAGTTTGCCAGCGTGGGGGACTGTGGGTGCTAGTTGGCCGGTCGGAGGACCGACAGACATATCGACGTGTGGGTGTGTAGTGCCGAGCGCTGGGTTTACAGCTTGAGATTCTGTATGTAGAGGTCTACTAAGAAACAATTTATAAAAATTCTAGACGAATAAAGCCAGGAGGTTCCGCTAGTTTACTTCTTTTGAAATGATTTATATTGCATAGTTGGTGGATTTAATCAATAATTAATGGCAAGTACTCGTCCGTCGATTAGTGCTTGATATTCATTATCATCTCAGTAACAATCGGCCGTCGTCTCCGCCATTACATTAATTGCCCTTTTCCCATTCAAAGTAAGTACCTGCTACAAATCCCTTGCCCGGTTTATTTTCTTAGTTTCCTTTTAAATAGCCGTTTTGTTCATAACAATGTTATTAGGATTTGTTAAGAAATGAAAGAGCTCGCTAATTATTTTATTGTTAAATCATTATCATAGTATAAATTATTATGTGTCGCCTTGCTTCCCAGCTTCTATATCAGTGTAATTTAGTTGGTTATACCAAAGAAAACTTTGTTTACACTGATCAGTTAAACATTCTGGAAGCAATATTAAAATTCACTCTATAGATATAATACTCAGCCTAAATAAAGTAGTAGCGGGCTATGGCAGTTTAATTAATCATATTGTTAAACCTTAATCTATGCGACTTCGTACCGTAATGCGAAATAGCCTGGCCGCACAGCTGGTAACTGGCATGACTGAACCCTTTCACCGAAATAAACCGGAGCCAAATTACTATTTAAAAGCTCCCAAATTGCCCCTGCCAGGAATCAAACTCAGGATCTTCGGATGACAGCCTCTGTGCAGGCAGGCAGGCGGGGCAGGCGGGGCGGGGCGGGGCAGGCGGGGTGGTCGCGCAGGTAGCTTCGGTAATGATGTTCATCTCAAGGTTTCTCTTCGCATTTTTCCGTCGTTTTGTTCGTGAGCTCTCGAAACGCTTCGCGCGAACATTACGCGCGAATCGCTGTAAAAAGCAACGGAGACAAAATTTAATGGCTACTTGAATTTTATGACGCGAACACTCCACAGCTAATAGACCCTTCAGTTTACACGCCTTCAGCGCCCGGTGACGGATACTCCGCCAAATAGGATTTGCTCGTCGCGAGGACAACGCCGGCGCTCACAGCGCGGACACATCTAGCGAAAACTCGCGCTTTGCGTTCCACGTGTCGTATCGTAGAGACGAGTGGCCGCGTAGGGACGAGTGGCCGAGCTGCGACGTCGACCCAAGTTGGTAACTAGATGGGCGCTTCGTCCCTCGGAGACCACATCGAGCCATCTGTCCCAGTCATTAGTTATATTACCAATAGACATCTAAATCTTAGAGTGGAAATCACGTACCTACTCACGTTTGCGTAAGAGCCAGGGAGCCCACTGCAATTATTAACCTAAGAAAATCCCCACTTGTGATTAATGATAAAGGGCCGTGACATTCTGAAGTGAGAAATAAAAGAAAGAGAGAGAGAGAGTGCAGTAGTTATATGAAGAGGAAACGCCATATCTTTGCGTAAAAGATGGCAAAATATGTCAAGCGTTTTTTCGCGCGTTTGTGATTCTACCCGGTGGACTCTTAATTTCAAATATTATATTATTATTATATATAATATTATTGTCGTTAATATTTAGGGTAAGTACGGTCATACGGTACTGACATAGAAGAATCGAAGCGTAAGCTGTGCGCGGAATTTTCGCTAGATTTGTCTCGGGCCTAAAACGACAACATAAATGGCAATGAGCAATTACGTAGATATCGCGCGAGAGAGATCCGCCAGCCCACAACGTTACCAATGCACTTAGCGACAACCTAATCGTCTTCTTCGTAGAGTTCCATTTAGTGTAGATGGGGTGATAATCCAAATGTGTTAAGTAATGCTCAGCCTTTAAGGGTGTTCCCACTTTATTTATTCCGCGTTGGAAGCGCAGCGGAGGGCAAACATTGTGGCGGCGCGCCATTGTCGCTGTTGTCATGCTAATAGCTGACTACGCCTGCCGCGGGGCTCCTTTAGATGTAAGTTGCGATGACTAGGAATTTGTGGTTGAATTTATTACTTTTTTTAAGATTTCTGTAGTCAACCTTGTACTTTTATAGAATTTATGGATCTAAAATTTATTCCACAGCTTTTTGGAGGAAGCTTTGCTCTGGTAATGTTTTATTTAAGCTTTTTAATAGACTTATTTACAATTATTTACAAAAGTTGCAAGGAAGCAATCGGCTTCAATAGCTAGGGTACATAATATTGTGCATTTTGCTTTTTGAAAAGAATATCTGCTGAGTGAATTTCGCGTGGTGACGATGTACAGCTGTATAGCGGGCTGTAGGAGTAGCGGGCGCATACTGCCTGCAGCGAGGCTCGGCCGGCCGGAAGCGCACCCGCGCCCGGCTCGCGCCCAACAAGCTGCGCGACACCGCGCCGCGCTGCATTCACACGGAGAAGCCAGCTAACAAACTTAACACACCTTTTAAAACATTATGATGAACTTTCAGACATGCAAGTTCTTTCACGATATTTTCCTTCACCGTTGAAGCGAGTGATATTTAATCGCTGGCACTCGAGCAGGCGGTCCGGACCTACGCCCTTCTCATTATGACAGGAGAGCCGCGCTCAGTAGTGAGCCGGCGATGGGTTGATGAAGACATATGAATGTACCTAACAAAGTGCGCTTGTTGTTGCCGCCCTGCGCTCGCACTGCATGTTCGTTGGCTCCACAGTCCACAGTCGCCTCGGATGTGCTTCAATCGCACATCAAAATATCCGAGTGTGCAAAGACCCCCGAATTTCAAAAAATATGAAACATTGTGGAATATCGTGAAATCGTTACAGTAAAAATATTGCTTGAATTTTTCCTATTTTTCAATCCTCTGCGCACTATCTAATAAAAAAATTTGCAGAATCCATTTATCAGTTTTATGCGTTGCGGTAACTGTGCAACAAAAACGCTAAAATATGGAAAGCGAGGGGACTACCGTGCCGAGTTGCTGAACCTATCAACTTCACTTACTCCTGGTGTTTCGTCTGTGTACCAACTTCATTCTGAATAGTATGGGATAGTAGATAATACGGTAGAGATTTTTATTTAAATATGTACGGTCGGCCTCAGAATTCGAGGAGCAATTCCGACCTTTGACTTCAACTCATGACAACCACTCAAAATGATCATTAAGTTGCTACATGATTTACGGCCTTTGACTATACATAACCGTCAAAATCATATTTACCACTGATTCGGAGAGCCGTGAGTCAGACTACAGAATAGCTAAGAGAGATGCTGACTACAAACTCGATGACCAATTTTTCACAACGTTCCTGTTGAGTGGCGAAGCACTTTGGTGTTATAAGAGTTTAAGCAGTGAGCTCCCGGGTTCAATTCGCAAGTATTCACCTCGATAAGCGAAACGTTTTCAATGAACGTTTCTCTGGGCGGGTTTTATCAATCGCGGAGTAAAGAGTTGGCGCAACTTCATCAGAAATCTTGAAAATGTTAAAACGAAACTGTAAAATTGTTAAAGTCCGGAAACTTCGTAACTTTCAGCGTTTAGAAAAGTGGAGCGAGCAGCCAGCGACAACTAAATACTTACCTTACTTTATTTATACTTATAACTACTTAAACTTAGTTCCGGAGAAAATGTGCAAGTTTTCAGTTAAATACAGTAAATAATAATTGGATTAATTAAAACTTCTTTGCGGAATCTCTTTAAAATCAAATAAAAACAAGAAGTCTGTTGAAACATGTGTTTTCTTTGTTGATAACGAAAACTATTTAGAAATTAAGTAAATAATTATAATACCTACCTAACTTCTCCGTTGATCAATGTCGGATGAGATTGACCGTTCGTCGTGCTCGAAATGCGGCGGTCTTATTATGTTTGGAGCGATACCGAGAGTTGCAAAATAAATGTAATTGACACACCGATACTTGCTAACACACAAGCACTAGGTCCGGGTCACTGTATTCCAGTTAATTATTACCGGCTTAGGATTATTAATTGCATCATTATCGAACCAGCGCGACACTGTTTGCTCTCGTTTGTACAAAGCTCTCGTTTACGATTAACAAATGAATTAAGTACCTATATATAAACATATGAACAAACTATCATTTTGATATTTGCGTGGTATTTATTTGATCGATTTTAACTAAGTATTTCTGTTTACAATGTTATATGCACTCATGTACAAATCTATGTACCTACACATGAATACGGATTTCATTTCGTTATGTTGACAACGGTAGGTATTTATTATGTGGTATGGTATGTATTATGTAACGTTCAAAATTCAAAATTCAAAATTCAAAATGTTTTTATTCAATTAGACTTTTACAAGTTCTTTCGAATCGTCAAAAGCATCTACCACTGGTTCGGAATGCCTTTCCTACCGAGAAGAACCAGCAAGAAACTCGGCGGTTGCTCTTTTCAATGATTTGATATACAATATTATGCCATGTAGACAAGCAATTGAAGTCCTGCGCATTGCTGGAGCGAATCGAAGTTCAGATCCACGCTTTTTTATCATTTACATAATCTTCGATAGTATAATATGCTTATTCAATTTAGGACTAAGTGAAGTCTGCGAGTTAGTCCAAGTGATTTGTTTTTAAACGCGTGGGAGTTCTTTGATTTTATGAGATCTTTAACTATACTTTTGCAAAATCACATCGATCCATTGTTCCGTTCCAGCGTGATTGAAGATCAGAGGCGATGGAAGGCGATGGTTAGAAAGAAAGAAAATGTTTATTTCTTAAATTGTGCCAAATCTAAGGTTGGGTTAGTGCAACGCTTCTTCAATTTGAACATAGAGCCTGCATGCCTCAAGCAGAAGATACTGTCATGTGTGCTTGTAAATGTAAAGTCAGTTTTTTGAAAATACCTGCTAATCTTGCACTTGCGCAGCGGGTAATTTACCAATCTAATAGATGGAAGAGTCGGTCAGTTTCGCAGATTACTTGTTTTAACTTTTCTTTTGTCTTAAAAGAAACAGAACAGTAGGTATATTTAAGTACGAGTGAAATAGGTACGCGTTAAAAACAGTTTTATAATGCTTCCCGTGAAATCCATACAAACGAGCCAGCTCGAGACGTTCCCGCGCTAAGTCTCTGCGGCGGAGAGCGGCGGAGAGGCGCTGGAGGAGTGCCAGCGAGGGAAAACCAACAGGTTTTATTTGATTTATGCCTCCGGGATACACGTATATTCCTATATTGTATTCTCTACTACCACCTTTACAGAATATCGTTGAGGTGTTTGTTATGCGATAGTAATGCATAGATAGCATCGGATAGCTTCGAGTGAAGCTGGAGTCCACATCGACATGCTCTAAACTAAAATGCTATGCCAACTTACAATACACAAATCCCTGATATTATAGTTGAATATACACACACAACCTCTACAGAGCCAAATTAATGATTTTAATTCCCTTAGTAACCCATCCTGATGTCCTCCACATAGGCACACGGGAAAAGTCAAGATTGAAGTTGATTTTGAATCATGTCCTTAGTTTCTTTCATTTTGAAATGAAATGGAGTCTACTTATGATAGATAAAAAAGTCTGGATCTTTATCACGCTTTTTCATCGTCCCATTAAGCTAGCTGTCTGCTTATAGCGCTGCGCTGTAGCTCGTCAGCAAACAAGCTAACAGGCGCGCTAAGTGCTAGGCTGGACTCGCGGCCCTGCATTAGCCACACCTGTCTGCCGCCCGTCTGTCTGTGTGTGCATAAACATTGGTGCAATTAGTGAAACCCGTATTTGCGTTTAATCACGCCAATATCGCGTGCCAGTACGCATCGCCGTATACACAGTACGCACACGCGTCGATGGTTGATGCAATTAAACTATCACTTTAATTTTTTCACAAAAGCGATAGCGGTGCGGTAGGCAGTGAGATGCGGCGGGGTAGGAACTGCATGGGCAGTTCCGCTGGGTTCAAATGAAATTGGAACTACGATTGTATGAAACGAGTGGAAACGAGTGACGGAGAGAGCCCTGTTAATCTCATGGTAAATTAAAAACTGTACGCGGTCGAAGTTACGAGCAACTGCCAATCGATGCATATAACCGAAAATCAGTGGATATTTAGGCTATTAGGGCGAAGTCGGGATAACTTTATAAACTGAAAAATGCTTCACATTAAGTACTTGTACCTCGCAAGTGACCCTCATGTTCCGTTACTAGTAAAATTGTTGTTCGTATGGAGTAGCAGTGATGTGCAGCAAAGTTGGCAGTTGTCTGTCCGTGCATCAACTATACCCCTCTCCCCCTTCACGCTCGCATTCGGAACGCCCGCTCGCCGCTGAACTTTCAATCGTCCAGTTATTCGATTGTGATTGCAACATGAGCTCCAAAACTACGTAACATTTATTGGATTGTACTACTGGATGCTATCGCTGGCGACTGGCAAAAGCCCAGTAATTGCCACTTGATCATAATGAACACAAGCTAACCAAATATTTTTGGATGTGGTACTAGCGATCTGCTTTTGCCAATATTTATAAGCTGGGATAGCTATGGTTCGCCGCAGGTCGACACGGCAGCAGGGACCGGGTGGAGGCACACTCGCACACCCGCACCGCCCCCGCGCCAACCCAGCGTGTGCGGGGCTTCTCTCCGCCTCATACCCCGATTGCCATGTCGACCTGTCGCGTACTATACACTTAATGCGCTTTTACGAAGCGTCATCGACATCATCGTCATCAAACATTACACGTCTACTGATGAACGATACCCTATACTTACAATCTCTCGTAGAGACTTCCACACGCCACGCTTTTGCGCCGCCGCCATCCAGCGGCACCCTGCGATTGTTTTTATTTTTTTAGCTCTTGTCACTAATACAAGAGGCGGATGCTATCTCTGACGTCGTAGACGTTTGTAAGTCGTTTTTTTAATTCACACCCTGTGATTCGTTTAATGTAGTGCACACAACATAGATCACTGATAGCTGTGAGTAGTTGGTACAATAGGTACAGTCAGCAACAAAGCTAGGATTGCACCGGCCCATACTTAGTGGCCGGTATTTATTTTTGTACCAACCAGTACAAGCGACTATTGGACCGGTGCAAACCCAGCTTTGTTGCTAACAGTACAACAACACGGGTACAACTCGTTGATTCCCCTTGACCGCTCCCGACAACGCGACCAGTCAGCTCAATCGCCCGCCAAACTATACTGACTAAACCACGCACGGCAAGTCAAACGTTACTATATTTCAGATCGTGTATGCTTACTTACGAATCGGTTCACTACTGAGTACGGGTCTAAAAATGAGAAGGATTTCACCATCGTCTATCACGTTAGCCAAGTGCGGACTTCACGCACCTTTGAGAACGTTACGCAGAACCCTCAGGCATGCTGGTTTCCTCATGAAGCTGTCTTTCACCGTTAAAGCGAGTGGTATTTACCTAATTGCTTAGAACACACATAACTCAGCAAAGTTAGAGGTGCGTGCACAGAAACGCACCCTTGCACTCCCGAATAAGGGGCAGACGTCTTAACCACTAAGCTATCACGGCTCTATAACCATGCTATTTGTGTACCTAGTACGAGCTTGTACTATGAGAGATAGCCCTAGTGATTTCAAATGAAATAAAATCACAATACATAGCTAGGCGTTATTAGTTAGTTGGCTCCTCCGTGCAAAGTGCACGAATTAGGTTACATTGTCTTTGTAATGCCAACTCTAGGTAGATACTAATATAATTTTCTGTGTTCTAGTTGACTGGTTCTTGATTAAAATAAAAGATAGATCTCCCCTGGTTAGCTATTTTGTGTTAACTTCCGAAATGACAAAACGTCCATCCCACCCATTTTCGTCTGCCAACTTCCCAGACTTCTATTGTGAACAAGCGACACTTACATTGCGCGATTAATCTAACTAAAGTGCGTGTTTAAATATTGAAAATTCACCGATAATAACTGTTACGTATGACTTTCTTACTTCTGTCGTCAATATTTTCAGAACAAAGGAATCTCGTTACTGTATTCAGTACATTTTTATTACTTGGTAACTTTATTATTATCAATATCAATACAAATAAATTATATTGAAATGTTTGCCTCCTTGAAATTCTTTGCTTTCACAAAGCTCATAAAATAGGCTCAAGTTAGTCATAATAATACCTACTAAGTACTAACATTCGTTTAATACGTCATTAAAACCTATGAGTGGACAGCTATAAATTATAGTAAGCAAGTAGGTACTTTTAATGTTGCGGCCACATTAAGATTGATTAACGTCAATGCCCAACAACGCCATAATTATCGCGATAAACAACGCATTAAAGTGAGTAGCCACGTCTTGAATAGTTATCGTCTAATGCCAATTGAATTCGGGTTAAAATCGTTTAACACCAAACGGCATTGTGAATGCCGTTGTACGTTGATCGCCGAAAACGCTGTTGAACATCGCATTGTTGGCCGTTAATGTGGCTGGGACATTACACGATTGTCCAATAAAGGAGTGTGCCTAATGTTTTCAGGGTCCATTTATTTTCTTTCTTTATTCTATCATAATTTCTAAATGCCTGGTCTGATCTGATGAGCCCCTATGAAAAAGGACTCGGATGGGTTTGAATCTTGTCGGTGCTTACGTCGACTAAATAAGTGAGTATAGCCGTAACAATCTCTATTTATATCGTTGATCGATCCTTACATCATCCCAAGTGGCATTCCGCGCGAAGGGAAAGGCGGAGGCAAGTGGAGTAGTTCATATGTTCCGCGTTCCAGGTCAGTGCCCGCGTAGTGTGCAGCTGAGGTGGCTCGTCAGGGTTTATTTCCGCACTGGCTGCTAACTGGTCGCCCGGGATCGCTTGCTTGCTCGTATCGCGTCCTCCTGTAGGGCGACAGAGGACGGGCGCACATTAAATGCTACGCTAGCTTGAACCAGCGACGAGCCAATTACAATCACTGCAATCCATACTAATATTATAATTGTGAAAGTGTCTGTCTGCCTGTCTGCTAGCTTTCCCCGGCTCATCCGTTTAACCGATTTTGATTTCATACAGTTAGCTTACATCCCGGGTGCGGACACAGGTTACTTTTTATCCCAGAAAATTAAAGCCTATGTTATTCGTTCCAGGTATTTATCTATACCCATGCAAAAAACCATGTTGATGCGTTGCTCTGCTGCGACGTGATTGAAGGACAAACCAACAGGCAAACTGATTTATCCATTTAGAATATTGGTAGTGATGAGATATAAAACAAGCGTGTAACAAAATAGCTATACATACAATCTCAGCTTATATTACGCTCGCTGAAAATACAAAAGATGAAAATTACGAAACATAAAATCTTTAACTGAACTTTTCAAGTTAACTGTACCACACTATTAACGTTAACTCAAAAAGTTAGAACCATAAAATGTATGAAGATAGAAATATATGTCTTTCGGAGGACTTTCCGATTTTCCGGTGTAAAGAACATGTTTCCACGAATTCTGTAAAAGATCACACTTCAATATCGCTTCGCTGTCGGTCAGCTCGTGGTGTGGCGTGAGGCTGTGCTCAGCTCTCAGCGACTCTCGGCAGGATCGTTAGTGCAGCTGATAGCGCGCTTAGCGCCGTCCCCCGGCGCCGCTCGCCGCAAGTGCCCACCTGGGTAATGTGTTCCTTGTAGCACCGAGCATTTGTATGATGGTAACTACTAAGTTTGTTCATAGCCACTACATGGTTTCCTTATCACAATATTATGAAATATTTGCCTTTATATTTTAAGGGAGACTAGCGAAGTCCATCTGTCTGCGTATCTAGCTGAATAAAAAGGAATCTGATATGTTATGATTTTCTTGATATGAAATACTACTACTATCGCTTAACTGCAATTTGAAGGGTTTGGGCATAGTTCACCGCGCGCTGATCGAGTGCGGATTAGCAGACTTCACCTTTCGAGATTGAGAACTCTCAGGCGTGCAGGTTTCCCCATGATGTTTTCCTTCACCGTTAAAGCAAATAATAATACAATTAGTAAAGTATCGTTATAACTTAACATAATATCATTATTATTATTCGATGCGATGATGTTGCAGCAGCCTGATAACTGTCCTACACTCAAGTGTACTAGTGCCAGTAGGCAGGGAGCTGGTGGGCGAAGTGCGTCACCTCCCTCTTGTGCTCAACCTAACTTAAACTAGTGCAGGCATTCAAACTCAGATTGTGTTAACGTACGAAAAAAGCCTTAAAATTGATTAATCAATTATCAGGGGTTTTCTTTGAAATAAATTATTTATTTAAATAAATAACTAACCACTCACTAACTAAGATCATATTATCGTAGCTACAAGAAATTGCTGTTCCAGCAACTGGTGCAGTTTCTCTCGTATTTTTTGTAAATCACGTGATACGCTAGTTCATCGCTTGCAATAAAAATAGAAAAAAATTGAGGCACCAGTATATTCTGCATTTTCTATGCCTCTTTTTAATCCTTTATTTTTTAGTCATTAAAAATTTAGATGAACGCGCACTAGTGGATAAAATTAAGTGATTAATGTTTGTATCTTACGAGTAGATACCTAAGTATAAAAATATAGACTATTACCTGCCAGTTATAGCACGACTCCGTGCCGTGATGGGTTTCAGTTATTATCCGGCTACAATAGGCAGTAGGTTTCAAGTCAAGAGGCCCATGAACCAACGCAGCATTCATAAGTTATAATCGAGGCCTCTTCTTAATTAGCCACCAGCTCTCGGCGCACGCACTGCGGTCAGCGATTTACGCTTATTGTTAGAAATTCCATGTTATATTCCGAACGAGTTTATGCTCAATAATATCGTTGATATAATATCGTAGTGGAAATCCCGCGCGTTATGTAACTCTGCTGAATATCCGTTACTGATGGAAAAGGGTATACTGATATTCTAAAGGTCATGTTTAGGTTTTATGTCCCATTGTCTGGTCTTACAAAATGCTGTAGGTAAATAATTAATCTATTGCAAATCTTTTTCGTATTTTTAGACTAATTCTATTACAGCCTACCCTGGCTACGCAATATTTTATGGAACTTTATTTGGATTTCAATAAAAAAAGTTACTTGTAAATTTTTAAACAAATCCCATCTTGAAATAATGAGGCATACTTACAGTGTGTTATCATTATCATCAATCCGTTGCCGGCCCACTACTGTGCACGGGTTTCTTCTTAGAATGAGAAAGGTTTGGTCAAACACGCTGGCCAAGTGCGGATTGGCAGCCTTCGCACGCCTTTGGAAACATGATGGAGAACACTCAGGCATGCAGGTTTCCACACGATGTTTTCCTTTACAAAACACAATTTGTGATATTTAATTGCTAACACACATAACTGAAAAGTTAGTGGTGCGTGCCCGGAATCGAACCCTCGATTTCGTATTAGGAGCCGGACGTTCTAACCACTAGGCTATCACACCTTCTATCACACTTCACACTAATATTATAGGCGAAAGTTTGTGTGTAGGTATGTGTGTATGTATGTTTGTTACTCCTCCACTACTAGACGGATTTGACTGAAATTTGGAATATCCTGGATTAGCACATAGGCTACTTTTTATCCCGGAAAATCAAAGAGTTCCCACGGGATTTCGAAAAACCTTAATCCACGCGGGCGAAGTGATATTTAATTGCTTAAAACTAAAATAACTCTGAAAGTTACAGCCCGGGATCGAACCCCCGACCTCCCGAAAATAATCTAGGCTATCACGGCATGTCAGCAGGCAGCAGGTATTTGCGTGGTGTTAGTCGCGCGGGGCGATGCTGGCGCGGCGCCAGGGCGCGGGGGGGGGGGGGGGGGGGCGCGGGGGAGGTTACAACTTGATTTACGAATAACACTTCTCTTGCTAAGCCTTCTTGCCTTGCGCTGCCGGCGGCGGGCTCTGACGACAGTGCCAGAGCTAATTCCTTGCAAACACATTACACGCAAACTTCTAGGTAGTAGGTAGGTAAGTTATTTTTTTACAGGAAAAATCTGCTTTCTTGAACTTAAAATCCGTTCTGCAAAAAATATTGTTTGAGTTATCACCAAAAAGACGTAAGAATTTTCAAAATGGACATATATAAATTTTTTTTTAAGATTGCAAACATTGTTACGTGACTGTAAAGTACCTACGACATTGTAAGTAATTATTGAATGAATACAAAGGAATCAAAAGATAATATGTAGTAGGATTTTCCAATTTTACATTTCAAGACACAGTAAGTGTGTGTAAAGCATGCAAGTTATGGTCACGTGTGGGGAATGTTCAATTGTTCATGTGCCATAGAAAAGTCGAGATGCCCGATGTTGACTTTTCTATCGGTAAAGTTAACAAACCAACAGATAGACAAACACTCATGCTTGATTATATTATGCGTATTGTTGTAAATTGTTTATTGGGTTACAGCTGAATGTTGTAGTGATCCGAATCATTATCAATGTAATGTCCTTTTTATAAAGGTTGTGGAACGTCGAATTCTGAATAATCCGTGATATTGTACTTATGCCTGTATTGTGTAGTGGTCCCTCGCACGAACGCAGATGAGAGCAAACAGGGCGCTGTTCCGATAATGATGTAATTAATAATCCTAAGCCTATAATTAATTGGAGCGGAGCCGTTTACTGCTGGCTGTTACTGGATTATTGTTACTGGGTCTCAGTTTGTATAATGGGGTCAAAAAATGACACATCGCTAATTTAGATTTCAAAATCGCGTGGGACCTTTTTGATTTTTTGTGAAAAAAGTAGCGTACTAATAATATTATGTCCTTCCCCGGGACGCAAGTTGTCTCTGTACCAAACGTCTAAACCGGTTAATTGGATGACAAACATATTTTCGTATTATTAATATTATTATAATAAATAGTAACCAATTAGTAAGATTTTTTTTTCTTAATTTAAGCTTTCAGGCCGAAGCTTTGACGATATAAAAGCATTTTACGTAGGTACCTAATAAAGAATTCGTTTCTGTATTTCAAAACTAAGCTAAAGTCATATAAGCCAAGCATTTGAAACCTTATGACAAAGATTGCCTTACAGCTGTGTTAACTTGAAAATGAAACATTTAAATAGTAAACTACTTAAGTGAGCTGTCGGTTTCGCCGCTGACTACTGAAAAACTTAATGCCTCTGAATAAAGAAAAAGCTAATTTTAAACGCAATTGTTTTCCTTGCGCTCTTACACCTTTATTTTTAGGTTTAAGTCCATTCATTTAAGAGAGGAATTGTTGTGCAATCGTTTTTATCCCTGAAGGTGTTTCACTGTACATGGAATTAATTTAGGAATTTTTTAGCGATTGAATCAGTAATTTTTCATTCAGTAAAGTTGTTAAAATTGAGATTTTTGAGGCTATTTAAAAATGGTAACTTTTTTAGTAACTTCAACCGAACATACTTTGTTTAAGTTTAATCAACCGAAAATCTACTTTTTTAAATTTATTTCGGTATTATTATTGTGTACGGCTCATCTCCAAATCTAGATAATGTGTCGAAAAGTACGTCCGTGCTCGGCCGTGTCTCGTGTCTCGTGGGAGGAAAGAGGAGGGGGGAGTCTTAACTAAATTGATAGTGCTCCCACGGGATGAGCTGCTGTGATACTTACACGAGAATTATGCACCTCTTAACCTGGTTTATCGCCCGCGCTGGATTCAACTACAGAACTGTACCTAATAACGAGCTCCCCATAGGACATGTTCTCAAAATGTGTGTAAAGTCTGCCAATCCACATTAGGCCAGCGTGGCAGACTATAGCTTAAACCCTTCTCATTCTGAGAGCTGAGAGCCGTGCTCAGTAGTAGGCCGGTAGTAATATCTTGTTAATCTGATGTCATGTTTTTGAGTTTACGCTAGCTCATCCGCGAATACTTGTCTTGAGTTCGAAGGCACAAGGAGATAAAAAATTTGTTCGACTGATGGTTTGCGGGTTTTCGTTGTTTATGTAGACCAATCTGGACATTATTTTTGTTAAAAAATTTGAATGAGGTCAACACAAACTTGAATGAGCTCGGGCTAGTGAGTGAGAGGGCACCGCTCGCCTGATCCCCGGGACGCGAATATTCTCACGAATTTACCATCTACAATGCAGAGTCTCGGAATTGTCGCGAATACCGGCGAAGCCTCCTAAATAAAAACATAATCCGGACGAGCGCCGCATAATTAAGCACTTATTCTGCGGTGTGCGGATTACCGAGCCACAAACTTTGCTGTGCATTTCTAAGAAAGCTATTACTGGTCGATAAAGTTGAATTTCGCGTGATCGGGCTGTTCTGTAGGATTGCTAAATGTTATAATGTTCCGCCGTGTCCGAAGCCCCAGCGTCGGTGTTTCGGTATATCACAGTTTAGAAATCATAGAGTTTGGCAGTTCTGGAGTCATCATGATCGACCCGACTCACTACTGAGCACGGCTCTCCTCCCCGAATGAGAAAAGTTTGGCCATAGTCGTCCACGCTGACGGGAACTGGCAGACTTCACACATCTTTGAAAACATTATGTAGAACTTTCAGGCATGCAGATTTCCTCACGATATCAAAAGCATCTACCTCTGGTTCGGAATGCCTTTCCTACCGAGAACAACCAGCAAGAAACTCGGCGGTTGCTCTTTTCAATTTTAAAGCAAGAAATACTTGTTACAAGATACTATTCTATTAAATTATTCTAACAATGTAGTTTATTGAGCTAATTAACAAGTGCAGCGCCACTGATGCAGGGAAGAAAACTGGTAATATAATGTCAATCACTAGCGGCTAAAGGCGGGCATCGTTAGAAAGCATCATGAGGTCCAAGTTGGAGCGCGCTTGCCTACAAGATGCCTATTCACTCTTGCCTTACTACACTATTTTGGTTGGGTCAACTGTACGCTTGCTAAACTGTGGTCCAATATAGAATATTATAAGCGTTTCAGTGAGGCGCATTGTTCTGGGAGCGTTTGTCACGCTGGTGGCGAGTGGTCGACTGGTAGAGTCGCTAAACTATGACGCCATTCCAGGGGACTTATTTGAATTTTTAACATTTACTAACTTGGCTAGGTTAATACTATGCAACAATTTACTTTTTAAGTTACTCTATCATATTTTTACAGTTAATCTATCATATTTTGAACTCTAGTTTATTCTGGAATAATTTTTTCAACCTCTCTCATAATCAGGTGAAACTTTGTCGTCAGTTTATCCATACCAATAAACGTGTAATATAAATATCCTCAACTCATAAGAACTGACTTTATTTCATAGCTATACAATGCTTGATAAACTTTTTCTGCTTCAATCAATAAATAATCAACCGCTTTTCTTGCCGCCATTTTTTCCATCTCCCCAATTGTCTTTTCTTTTTTTTAAATAGTATGTAACACATTGTATTCAGTTCGTTAGGTTACAACTGTACTTAGTTTGTACTTTGTAGTAAAATGCGATTTAACTTGGATAAAGCATTTTATTTTATTTATCTTGATGCTAGTGTTCTTGGTTGAACTCGGGAGGTTCGATCCCGTTCACGTTTTTCTAACTTTCGGAATCAATATATGCGTTTTAAGCAAATAAATATCACTTGCGTTAACGGTGAAGGAAAACATCGTGAGGAGAGTTTTCCATAGTGTGCTCAAAGGCGTGTTAAGCTGTCGACCTGCACTTCGTTCCGAGAGGAGGCCCGTGCTCAGTAGTGAGCCGGCGATGGGTTGAGCACGATCATGATGAAAACGAGTGATGGCTGGTTACACGCAGTGGCGTGCACAAGTTTGAACCCAGGGTAGGCATTAACGTTAAAAATTATTTACTGACATATCGAGCACTGAGTTGTTATGACTAGGGTGAGCAGTGCTTTTATGGCTCTATTACTTGCATGTCACTGGTTACACGGTTTGCAAGATTGCAGCTAAAAGATCGGGAATAAGGAAAAATGCCTCCTCCAGGGCATTAATAAATAGTTATTGGTTGCCTTTAATTGTTTATGTATACAAAGTAAGGCGAGGCTGTGTCGTCCTCGCACGTAGGCACATTTCCATTCAATTAAACAACTGCAGCACGGAATATATTGACTCAATCGCAATCCGATCAGTTTGTTGACGTACAATATTTGTGTGCTGTCGTGTGTGTGGTGACCATCGCTTCGAGTGACTTTGGACTCTGGATGGACCCAAATAAGCATCTCATTTGTCCACTATATTATGTAGTAAAACGGATCTTTTATTATTTGGATGACCACAATATACTTTAACATAATATTATGAAATACATTTTACAGTTTTTTTTTTGCTAATTGATAGTGATACGACATTATTTTCGTGCGCAGTCAATGCGAATTTTAACACTGAGTTCTAGCCGATTTTGATCTATAGCTCTGGTATTTTGTCCTACAAGTAGGTATTTTAAGGAAGAGCAGGATTAAGTTATCAAAGAAAACTTTATAATTTATTGTTTTTCAAAAGCTTTCAAAAAGAGGACTACATCAATTCAATTATGACGATAAAATGTCCTAAAATGAAGCATACAGTTTGGACTCCCTCACTGTCCGGGTAACGAGCCCACTAACTGTGTCCCCGCGTCCGCACTGCCCGCTGCACACTGCCCGCTGCACACTGCCCGCTGCACACTGCCCGCTGCACACTGCCCGCTGCACACTGCCCGCTGCACACTGCCCGCTGCACACTGCCCGCTGCACACTGCCCGCTGCACACTGCCCGCTGCACACTGCCCGCTGCACACTGCCCGCTGCACACTGCCCGCTGCACACTGCCCGCTGCACACTGCCCGCTGCACACTGCCCGCTGCACACTGCCCGCTGCACACTGCCCGCTGCACACTGCCCGCTGCACACTGCCCGCTGCACACTGCCCGCTGCACACTGCCCGCTGCACACTGCCCGCTGCACACTGCCCGCTGCACACTGCCCGCTGCACACTGCCCGCTGCACACTGCCCGCTGCACACTGCGCGCTGCCACCACACACGTCCACTGCCCACTGTCCACAGCGGACGCTAAGTGCTTTTATTTCGATACACGTTCACGGTTTTAAAGGACATCGATAAATTGAACTACCTACGTGTTTATCATTTCTTTATAAATTGTACGATAAAAATAGCTGGGAAAAATAACTTTAACAAATTGAAGCGTATAGAAACTTTTTTTAATTTATAGACTGCAATTAGACCTGCTGCCAAGTGTCATGCAGCCTAACTATACCTATTGAGGAGAAGATGATGAAAATATTCAGCTTCAGTTAACTCTCCCTTTTAATATGTCACGATTCCATGATCTCTCTTACCTCTCTATTGTAGGGGTCCTAAAATGATTCCACGACGACTACGCATTGAAAACAGCAGCGTTAGAAGACCCGCAGTCACATGCGATTTCAAGCGAGAGCCGCTGGGCAAGATTGGGTCAATGCGAGAACCTCACAAGAAATCTAATGTCCAGCAGTGAAATGACGACCACCGAAAAAAAATGACAAATTTATCATCATCAGCAACCCATCCCGACCCACTACTGAACACGAGTTTCTTCTCAGAATGTGAAGGGTTTATCCATCTCCGCCATGATAACCCAGTGCAGATTGGTTGACTTCACACAACTTTGAGAGAATTATGTGGGCACGCAGGTTTCCTCACGTTTAATTTCTTAAAACGCACATAACTCCCAACGTGTCTGGGCTCAAACCCCCGACCCCCTGAACATGAGGTCGACATCTTAACCACTATGCTATTGGTAGCCACAGATAAGTTAAAACTTTCTCAATTTCCTGTAAAATAAACAACAGGAAACGTTTGTTTGCTGCACGGGTATGGTACTCGTACTACAGCAAACAAGCATTTCCTTAAGCGGCTTAGCAGCAAGCAGCGCTCCTGCGACCAGCGAGGAGCCCGCCTCATATAATATTCATTCCGATCCGAACCGATCCGATTGCGAGCCGGATTTTTACCGCGGAGGAGGACCAACCTCGGGGCCTGGCTCAAATCTGTACTGCTTTGTATCAGACCACATCGAATTCTAAAGGTTATCTTAATTGCAAAGTTGCAATTGTACAATCACATCTTATGTTATAATACAAAATAATCTGAGGATGCTCCGGTGTCGACTGTCGCTCGGTGCGAGACGTACGTTGAGTGGGTTTTAGAAGATTCGTGGGGTGGGATATTTCTTGCATGCTTTTTTACAGGAGGGCGAGTGACATCTACATGTTATTTAAGAATTTTAAGTTTTTTAAATGGTGGATAAAATATGCAATATTCCTGTTTTAGTAAGGCGTAAAAATAAGCCACTTGTTTGATAAATAGATGAGCTTTGAGGACTCTATACTACAAGTAGTTGATGATTGTATAAGTAGGTTGAATTCGTTGATAAATCCAAGTGGATTTGTAAATGGTAGCCGGGGAAGTATCGGCGGGTGGGAGCCGCGCGTCGGCGGAATACAAACTCGTCGTCAGCAATAAGAAGAACAAACAGCCTTTCTGTAAACCAGATTGCGCTTTCGTGTTCGGCCTCCGTAATTTACGACCGCGCCGAGGCCCGGCTCCCGCGCCTCAGGAGCTCGCCCACCGCCACTTTTTGCTGCGACAGCCGCGAAAAATCACGATACGTAGCGATGTGTCGCTGCCCCGCGTACTTTCGCTCGCTCTAAAGGCGCCCACGTGCGGGGCGCTGCCGCGACGCGCAGTTCAGTTGCAGTTCGGTTCGAGTGCGTGGGCACCTTTAAGCTCAATAATTGCATCAATGTTGACGATGACGAGGTACGAAATTAGCGCAATGCATTCCGAAGGTGGGGCATTGTTACCAGGGAAGCAAAGGAATTTAAAACCTTACATATTGATGCCGATGATGTCACGGGTATAAGCTAGTATATATTAAAAGTAATTTATCTAGGTTTATAATTTTTCTATTTGAATACCGAAAACTCTATATACATATAAACGCGTCAAGGTCAATAAACTGCTATTTCCTACAAAAGGTCCTTTGGAAGCTATTTCATTTAAGTTCATACGATGAGATGAGCAAATACAACATTCAGCGAACACGAGCCGGGAGTAACACGAGAGCATGAACTCCCCGGCTCATTACGCGCCGCATCCAATCCCGGAGTCTCAGCTTCCAGTAACATCGCATTGGCCGACAACTCCCCGGAGCCGTCTCGCGGCGTCCGCGGCCAGCTCACCCTGACCCGTGTCGGCTGTACGAGCAGGTTACCGCGGTGCGTGTCGCGGGAACTTCGGCCGAGGCGGAGGGGTCCCTGGCAGTGGTCGGTCGGCTATGATCAGATATTGGGTTTATTGGGGGAGGTCCCACACGAGCGAGGTGTCACAAATGTGTTTTCCGGCTCGTTGCCGCTGTCTCCGCTGCGCGGTTCCACGTCGCCGCGTGGGAGGATGCGGCCGCGTCCGCTAGATTTATTCCAATGCTCGGGGGAGGCTGTGATAACGCAAGATTACCGCTCAGCGTTAGCCGGCGGCGCGGCGCGGCGCGCGGCGATTTCGTGCGTGTAATTTATACACGGGCGTCATCTAACTTTCACGAGTTATATCATTACGTTAGCTAAACTAAAACTCGTTGTTGTTGGGGCCACAAAGCTTTTTGAAGTGGGCTTTTTATAGATGCTTCAGCTTCACTGAAATGAAAGAAAAAAACCTAAATTACCTTTTAGTTTCCCCTGCCCTAAACACACATACATGACAAGTATCATCATTATAAACACATCGCAACGGTTCACTACTGAGATTGGGTTTTATTCAAAATGAGGACAGTTTGGTCATAGTCCATCACGCTGGCCAAGTGCGGATTGGCAGGCTTCACACGCCTTTGAGAACAGTATGAAAACTCTCAAGCGTGCAAGTTTTCTAAAGCAAGCGTGATATTTAAATTGCTTAAAACGCACATAACTACGAAAAGTTAAAGATGCTTGTTCGGGATTGAACTTCCGACCCTCTCAATAGGAGATCTACGTCTTACCACTAGGCTATCACCGCTTTTACAAATAGCAACTTCTTATTTCACTTTTTCGTATTGATCGACGGCTGGACCATTTCACTAAAACAAGTCGCAGGACTCGAGGAAAACTCCCCTTGCATTTGTACTCGATCTGCATCAGCTAAGCTCGATTAGAAGCCAACCTTAATGGCTACCGAGTACCGGGCGTCCCGCGGCGCGCGATTGGCTGCCTGATGTAAAGTAGCTCGTGCTAGGATATCTAGCCTTAACTCTGGAGTAGTCAGCGTAATGCAGGGAGAGATATTTATTGTACTAGCGTCCCATCTCCGTGTGAACTGAGACCGCACCGCTACGACAGCGAGCGGCAAAAAGTTACCTACATTCAGAGCTGGCTATCATTCCCAGTTTAAAGTAAAGTTTATTGCTTGCTTTAACGGTGAAGGAAAACAATTTGCATGAGGTTTCCTCACGATGTTTTCCTTCACCGTAATCACCTCCATAGTCAATAAATAATGTTTTCAAAGGTGTGTGAAGTCTGTCAATCCGCAGTCGGAAGGCAAGGTAGATTGTGGCTAACCTTCTCATTCTGAGAAGTGAGCCGTGCTTGGTCACTATTTGATAGTGAGCTGTCTATGGATTGATAATATAGTGAGAATTCGACGGTAGCGGTATTGGTTATACACTAATGAAATACAATGAATAATGAATGAATACGTGCCTCCCTCAAGCTACTCGATATTGGCGAAGTGCATTGTGCTGGGTTGGCACTATAATAAGCCAGTCAATCAAGTGAAGAAGAAGAAATACAAATTGACAGACAGTAACTCAGACAGACTGGAAGTTATTTATTGCAGGCTAGGTGTTGTGACAATCATGTCTGATACAAAGCAACGATGAGGTCTAGATCGGAGAGCGCTTGCCTAGAAGTATGTGTTATTAATATTTCATATTGTGGGATATTAGTACAAAATTACAACATAATAATTATAGTAGTTTTCAGGCGCAGCGCACGTGCGGCGTCATTTCAATACATCGTTGTAATCAGATGGGCTAATGCCGCAGTCCACCCAGCGCGGCCTCGCACATTATCACTCGCTCTCTAAATAATAACTGTTGCGTAAAGCGCGCCACACACCGAGCTGAACTATGCTTGGTTTACATAGCTTACTCGGTAAACTATGCTGGCTTAGCTAGGCTCATCTTCATCATACTAGGCTTGGCGAAAGCTGTCCACCTCCTTATATCGTCCAACTATAATACCGAACTCTAAGGTACTATGGAATTACTCCACAAAGGGAATAAATTTATGTCCACCATCATGCGAAGGAAGCTCCCTTCTTGTTCACGGAAAGTGTTTTTTTTTTCAATTATTGCACTTGCTATCCTTTGCTAAATTAATTAATTATTTTTTCAGAGATGGTTTTGGATGGGATGATGATGAGTTGCGTTTATGATGATTGATTACATATGAAAAGACTTTTCACGATTTTTTTTTTAAATACCTATAGACTTGCGCTTGGCTGCAATCAGACCTGTAAGCAAGTGATGATGCAGCCTAAGATGGAGCGCGCTTGCCTAGAAGTTGCCTATTCACTCTTGACTTGAAGGTACCCATATTATAGGAATTATTCACGAGATTATTGTATGCTACTTGAGAAATAGTTTATCTTTAATTCAGATTATTCTATTTTATTTCTATTATCGGATATTACTCTATTATCGTCGTCGCTGCCCCACAGTTCAGTTAGCTGGTTCGCGATGTGAAGTAAAGTATGAAACAGTGCCGAAGCTGCCTGAGCTAAGCTAAGTTAGTTTAGTTCGCGGTGTGACTGTCGCTTAATATTCGCAAAATTAGCGTCCAAACATATCTGATAAGAATGGACGTGGCCATTTACGAAATTGTCCAACAATTATAACTACAGTAGGATTAATTTATATAATAATATTATCAATGTCAATTTCATTTCCCATTTATTCCCACGATATAAGTATTTGTTGCCTATGCGGATAAAATTTGATTTTTGTTTACACTATTTTTAATTTAATTTACTTATAAAAAAAGATAACAGATATCAAAATAGATAAGATAAAATAATTTGAAAAGATTTTCAATCATTTCTTGAACAAAGTGATGCCGGCGATTACGTCCGGGTTTTTACAGATCCTGGGGGATCTGTCTGATTTTCCGGGGCCGGACATAGTCTATGTTCTTCTTCGGGATACATGTTTCATCAAATTTCATCAAAATCGGTTAAACCTAGCAGACAGATAGACACACTTTCACATTTATAATATTAGTACATATTCAATTTGAAAATATAAGGCTAGTAACTTTTCAGTTTCCTAAGTTTATGATCCTAAAACCTAGAGAAAATTATTTGGTATACTTACCCACCCTATACACACCAGTTTTTGTGTCGAGAAAATCTAGAACAAAATATTTTTGACCATGAATTAGTGAACACTAAATTGAGCTGCTCCTAGTGCAAAACAAAAAGGAATATTTACTGTTCAAATAATTCACGAACGCAAACTGTGGGATTAAAGGTGACTGCACATCTAGATATTCGCACTGTCCGCATTTCGTCCTGCGCCAACTGCACTGTGTCAGAGTGGGACCTTCAACTAGCATAGTTAGTGATTTACTGATCTGTCTGTGTGGCCAGTGGTCTGGTCTGTGACGCCAAATATAGCACTGGACGCTGAAGTCTTCGTTAAATTTGAATACTGCATATTCAAATGACAGAATAAATACAGTAGGTATCTGGATGACATCACTTTAATACTTATTTAGTTTTTGGATTTTTACGTACAGTAACTTTGAAAGATCAATTGAAAAAATGAAATACAAATATTTTATATTAAAATATACTTTTACAAGTACTTTTGAATCGTCAAGTACATCTATTGACCACAGGTTCGGGACTGTACGACGAGTGCGTTGCATTCAGCGCGAGCTCACCGGTGTGCGATCAGCTTAACTCCACCTCAGTGGCTTTGCTTTTAGTTTTAAAAGTAAAAGCGATTGCATAGAAGTTATTTAGAGCGTAATATTTGTTCACCAAAAATAGCATTCAGCTGAAAGCTGAGCTTAAGGAGCACCACAGACGGCCGACAAACAGTCGGCTAGCTAGCTAAAAACGAATAATTCAAAAGTGTTCAAAAACTCGACTGCGGCTTGCACTGTATCAGGTCTGCTGTTTCTTCTTCTTATTCCTATCCTTGAGCTATTCTTCACAACAATTTACAAACACCTAATAAAATACAATCCGATTCAATCCGATCTCATGATTTTAGACGAACAAAATATATTAGTGATCAAAATAGGACGGGATTTCTTTGTCTGAAATCGGTTTTTGACAGATAAAAAATCAGTGTCTAGGCAAAAATCCGTCGTCTGCGTTAACATTAAAGGCTAAAGTTCGTAAGTAGAGCAGAGCCCGCACGAGTGGAGGCCGCCACAGGAGTTGAATTCAGTTGATTTCAACTGATTTCAACTATTTCCAATTGAAGTAATGAAGTACGTTGCAATTTAGGAAGATATTTATTCAATCAACATAGTTGGACTCATGAAAATAGCAATCCATATCAAATAGCAAGCCAACTGAGTTTTCTTGCAACAATAATTTGAACCCTATGTCAGAGTACATAAGCTGAGTTTAATCTCATGTGGTTTAATTTCATGAAGAAAAACTGGCCAGTACGAGGTGAACTCGCGCGGAGAAAATTACGTACAGTCAATATGTAGGCTGGGTCTTTGTTCTAAGATGGTCCGCTTTAAACACAGTTCGTTTCTACCAACATATTAGATAAGTTATCTGAACAGACTACAGCTACTAAAGCTACCTACAACCACTCAAATGTAATACTTAAAATTGACAGCAGTGTTGACACCGATGTTCGTTGGAACATATGTATACCTACCTATTGTTGCTAGGTGGCTCGACTCTTGTATAACCAAAGGTTACTTCCTCGTAGGTATGGAGCGCTGCATCTATTGGAACATTTAGCTACATCGCTGTTCTCTCGTTATTGGGTATTGGAAATAAGCCTTTATAACAAAAATAAATAAACAGAGCGTATAAAATATTAGTGACATTCATCAATTTGTGTTTGCCTAACAAATTGCGTGACGTATTGCATCCAGTGTGACGTGAAATAGCGTTGTTAGTTTAACAGTGAATGCACTTTATTACCTGCCTACTGTGTATAACTGTAGAGGCACTAGTAAATAAGCATTTTCGAGCTACGCCGTGTGAGGCGTAGCAAGTTTGGTTAGTTGCCTCTAGCCCGTTGTATTGTGTGGTAGTCTACAAGAATTGTAACTTTAAATAGTGAATTATAATATATATATTTTTTAGTGTTCATTTCTTTTGTTTTTATTACTACCCTGGTAGAGAACACGGCGCTACTATATATCCAGCAACATCAGTCGTACATTAAATATATGTACATTAAAATACCTGTACAAATATACCTGTACATTGGTGACTCGGACTTTGAACTACCAGGGTAGCGCGTGTTAATTTTATTAAAATAGTAACGTAACGTAAGCTAGGGCAACTCAAGTTAACACGTGTAAGGAAGTGAAAAACTAAAAAACTGTAAAAATGGCGCAACCTACGACAGTAGTGATGGATGAAGACACGCATCTAGCGTCGATATCTATCACGTCGAAGATCCCGGAGTTTTGGACCGACCAACCTAGGGTCTGGTTTATCCAGCTGGAAGCAATACTGGCACCACAAAAACAAGGAGACGCATCCAAGTATAATATAGTGGTATCCAAGCTGGGTAAGGATGTCATTCAACAGGTGACGGACATCCTCATCAATCCTCCGGAGGAGCGTAAGTACGAGGTACTTAAAGAAAGGTTGCTGAACATATATGAAGAGTCGGAGAACCGCCAGATACAGAAGCTCATCGGGGAGATGGAACTGGGTGATCAGAAACCCAGCCACCTCCTCCGAAAGATGCAGGATCTGGCCAGAGGTAAAATTAATAATGAGACCCTAAGCGTATTATGGCAGAATCTGCTACCAGCAGCAGCACGAGGCGTTCTGGCTGCGACAGAAGCTAAAGATCTAGACAGACTAGCCGTGATTGCTGACAAAGTAATGGAAACTATGAAGTCCCAACCAGTAGCAGAAGTGGCAGCAAAGGAGGCGGTACCCGGAACTTCGTCGATGGCAGCTGAAATAGCCAGGATACATGCAAGGTTGGACCAGCTGGACAGGTCCAGACACAGTTGGCGAGGCAGGCGAGGTCGCGAAAGGTTCCGTGGTCGTTCGCGTTCCCGAGGACGAGAGGAAAACAGGTCCAGACGTACCCCGGATAGCCCGGACTGGCTCTGCGTGCATCATTTTAAATATAGGCAGAGAGCTAATCGCTGCGAACAGCCGTGCACCTGGAATAAGCAGCAGGAAAACTAGTGGAGATGCAGGTGGAACCGGTGGGTACCTGCGTCGAATTAGGGAACCACCGTTTATGTATTACGGATAAGGACAATGGCATACGTTATTTAATAGACACAGGTGCGAACATTTCAGTGTTGCCTAAAAGTTATAAATCAGTGTGTGACAGTGCAATGAATAATAAATACAAACTTTATGCCGCGAATGGTAGTGAAATACAGACTTACGGAACAAAGACTCTAGTGTTAAATTTAAGATTGCGTCGTGCCTTTAAGTGGACTTTTGTGATAGCCGACGTTAAACAACCCATTTTAGGAGCGGATTTTTTAGCTAAGTATAATTTGTTAGTAGACTTAAGAAACAGACGATTGTTAGATCAAGAGACTAACATGTATGTAATTTCCACTATAGTAAACTCGGAGCATTCATCTATTTTTACTATAGCCGAATCGCATCCATGTTATTCTCTTCTAAGTAGGTTCCCAGAATTGACAAAGCCAGCGACGTTCAAAGAACCACCACGTCACAACGTAAGACACCACATCGAAACTTCAGGACCTCCGGTGCATGCGCGCCCAAGGCCGCTGCCGCCGGACCGATTTAAAAAGGTAAGAGAAGAATTTCGCCTTATGCAGGAAATGGGTATTTGCCGCCCGTCAAAGAGTGCGTGGGCGAGTCCTCTACACGTTGTACCTAAAAAAAATGGTAATATAAGGCCGTGTGGAGACTATAGAGCGCTGAATGCAATTACGAAGCCTGATAGATACCCAATTCCTCACATAAAGGATTTTACGTTTATTTTAGCCGACAAGAAAGTATTTAGCAGGATTGATATTAACCGAGCGTATCATTTTATTCCGATAGCAGAGGATGACGTGGAGAAAACAGCTATCATTACACCTTTTGGTTTGTTTGAATGGCCATGTATGTCTTTCGGTTTAAGAAACGCAGCACAAACGTTTCAACGTTTCATGAATAATTATGTTTTACAGGATTTAGAGGCAAATTTTCAGCAAAATAACCCGGATAGCGCGAATTTTAAAACTGAATTTGTTTTTTCATATTTAGACGATTTAATAATAGCTAGCGAAAATAGTTCGCTCCACGAAAAACATTTAGAGACCGTTTTTGAAAGATTACAACAAGTTGGGTTAACTATTAATTTAGCAAAGTGTGCGTTTTCACAAGATAAAGTTGAGTTTCTGGGTCATGAGGTTTCAGCCAGTGGCTTAAGGCCGTTGCCAAGCAAGGTCCAAGCCATTGTAGACTTTCCCAGACCGAAAACGGTAGAGGAACTTCGTAGATTTCTAGGCATGGTAAATTTCTATAGAAGTCATTTGCGTCAGGCAGCCGAATATCAAGCAGAATTAAATAACTATCTTCACGGAGCAAAGAAACGTGACAAAAGTAGTATAGTGTGGACAGAAAGTGCCGTTCAAGCGTTCGAACAATGCAAGTTGAATTTACAGAACGCTGCTTTGTTAGCCTATCCGATTTCAGGTCAAGTGCTTGCTATAATGGCAGACGCGTCAAATAATTGTGTTGGAGGCACATTGCAACAAAGAGTAAATAACGAATGGGTTCCGTTAGGTTATTTTTCGAAAAAATTGACTGACACGCAACAAAAGTACAGTACCTACGACAGGGAGTTACTTTCGCTTTATTTGTCAGTGCAATATTTTAGGAACATGTTCGAAGGTAGAGATCTCGTTTTGTATACAGATCATAAGCCGTTAACGTTTGCGTTTAAAAAGCTAAGTAGTAGTAAAGAAACGCCGCGAAGGACCCGTCAGTTATTATTTATTAGTGAGTTCACGACGGAAATACGCTATACAAAAGGCGAAGAGAACGCGCCCGCGGACGCGTTATCGCGCGTTGAAACAATTTCGTGCCCGTCTGTACTTGACTTCACAGAAGTGGCTATTGCGCAAGCCAACGACAAAGAGCTCACAGAATTGCTAGGAACAAAAAACGGTAATACGAGACTAATAAAAATTGACTTGCCGGGTGTAAATAAGCCGATTGTTTGTAACTTGCGAGGCGATAAGGCTAGACCTTACTTACCAAAACAGTTTAGGCGTATCGCATACGAAACAATACATAACCTCAGCCATCCAGGCATTAGAACAACAAGGAAAATGGTAACTAATAATTATTTTTGGCCTGGGATGAATAAAGATATAGGTATTTGGGCTAGGTCGTGCATAGAGTGTCAAAAAGCAAAGGTTCATAGACACACTATGTCACCTTTAGGGCAATTTGCAAAAGTAGATAGAATGTGTCATTTACACATTGACATTACAGGTCCATTCACTATTTCAGAGGAAGGCTACAGGTATTGTCTTACAATGATCGATAGGGAAACAGGTTGGCCGGAAGCATTTCCAATTAAAGATATTTGTGCGAAGACAGTAGCCAAACTCGTGTATGAAGGATGGATTACTAGATATGGGTGTTTTATTAATTTGAGCTCAGATCAAGGAAAGCAATTTGAGAGCAGTCTCTTTAGGCATTTAATGAATTATTTAGGAGTTCATAAGTTCAGGACGACACCGTACCATCCACAGAGTAATGGTGCGATCGAACGATGGCATCGTAGTTTTAAGGCCGCCTTAATGGCGAGATTAAAGGACAATAGGTCATGGGTTGAAGAAATGCACACCATTATGATGGGACTACGTGCAGCACCACGCAGTGACACAGGGGTAAGTGCCGCGGAATTAACCTTCGGGCGAACTCTGAGGCTCCCTGGAGAATTTTTCGAACCATCGGATAGTAAGATAACGGACGGTGAGGAGTACCTAAAGCAGTTGAAACAGGTAATTAGTAATTTAAGACCGAAACCCGAGACACAGAGAGACTCTCGGACTATTTTTGTGCACCCTGCCTTAAAAGACTGTAAAAAAGTTTTTGTTAGAAACGATGTAATGCGTAAGTGTCTGCAACCACCGTATGACGGTCCCTATGACGTCATAAAGCGGTTGGAAAAAGCATACTTAGTACAGTTACCCAATAGACAAGCACTAATTTCAATTGACAGGTTGAAACCGGCTTTTGTCCTGGATATCAAAAATCCACGACAAACGCTGGTTGAAACGACATGTAAGAAAAAATGTAGATTTAGCGACGATGACGTTTTGCCGACTCATACAATCCGTACTACTCGGAGTGGGAGAGTCAGCAAAACGCCCGTTAGGTATCAGTAGAATAATTCGAATAGTAACTAGCAATTAAGCAAATGAGTATTACGAAATAAGTATTGTAAAATGGCCCGATCCGCATATATTATTTTTTATTAGAAAACATAACTAAACCTTATTATTGGGAGTGTTAGAGTGGTTTGGACGATTGTTATAGTTTATTGGATAGTGTGTAAATGTAAAATGTAATGTAACCAACATTCGAAGTGTTGAGTGCAACGTAGGCTGGATGGCGCGGGCATAGCAACAATTGTAAGTGGACTTGCCACAGCGACCCCGTCGCCACCCGCTCAAGTTGTAGTGACCTCATCTCAAGTATGATGTGTTAAGAGATGTACCATGCATCGAATCAAAGGAACACTTTAACTGGGTGACGTGTTTAAATTATGATTTGTTGGGTAAGCGGATCGGAAACATTGTTAGGGTTGTCGAAAAATAAAGAACGAATATTGTGAAATAAAATTAAGGTTGCGGAAATTAGTATTTGTTTAATTTTTATTAAGATAAAAATTTGGGGTGGTGTGATGTAGAGGCACTAGTAAATAAGCATTTTCGAGCTACGCCGTGTGAGGCGTAGCAAGTTTGGTTAGTTGCCTCTAGCCCGTTGTATTGTGTGGTAGTCTACAAGAATTGTAACTTTAAATAGTGAATTATAATATATATATTTTTTAGTGTTCATTTCTTTTGTTTTTATTACTACCCTGGTAGAGAACACGGCGCTACTATATATCCAGCAACATCAGTCGTACATTAAATATATGTACATTAAAATACCTGTACAAATATACCTGTACAATAACTACGTAGGAATAGGAATAGGACTAAAGCGGTCCAGAGGTTAAATACATACATTTTCAACAAGGGGTTCACACTTATCGGTCAACTTACTTTATTAAGGATGAGTCCTACTTATTTTTTCTTTATTTCCTTTTACTAATTTTAGTAAAAGGAAATAAAATTATCTAAATTATTACTTTCTGAATTAAATGAACGTTATTTAAATGGATAATTTTAGTAAATCTTTCCTAGATTCCTTTTAGTAAATCCTGACCACCGCAACAAATATTCGTTACAAAGTATGAAAACATTAATAATAATTGTCGAAAACTGAACAACAACAGGCAGTTTTCCACGCTATGCCGTTATCAGTACAGTTATCAGCTTCACGGCGCGATAACCCATCGGAAGTCATTTCCATACATCGCGCTTATCACACCAGCCCATCGACCGACACAACTACCTACAATGTTCTAACATCGATATAGGTAAAAATACATGTACGGGAGCTGTGTGGCTGTATGTGTGCTCGACCGTAGCAATAGGGAAATTTCCCAACCGAGCGGTGTTGTGCTCGGTAGCGCCAGCTGGGCCGACGGTTAGACGTTGACTCCTCTATATATAGTGCAATTTGGTAAACGCTCTGTCAATGCGATTGGAAGTTGCGTGTTTCTCCTTGTATTCCAGTTAAGCTACCCGTGCTGCCATCTAGGCGTAGGTCGTGAGTTATCAGGCTGGGGTTCGTGTTTCGAGCGTTGTTGATTGATTGAGTTTAGAAGCGACATCTTCTTGCGAATGTGGCAACCGCTACATCACTCCCCTCTGAGACGACGTCGTGGTGTGAAGTATCGAGGAGAGGTGGCGTTGTTGTGCATCCAAGGGGAATGGCGCCTGGCTTAACCATCCAGAGAAGTGGCGTTGTATGCTGACATCTGCTGGTGGAGTGCAGACCCATTGTGCCCTGATGTGCGATGACGCTTGCTGCGCTTGCGCCGTGCGATCCCAAGGGTGTTGCGGTGTGTGCGCGATGCGTCCCTTGACCGCGTTGGTGTGCGCCGTGCGTCAGTGTGCGGTGTGCGTCCACTTTTTGGTCACGTCGGCTGTTGCGGTGGTGTGTGACCACGCTGAGTTGGTTGCGGTGATGTGTGATCCGTCTTCAATCACGTCGACTGCTTGTGGTGGTGTGTGTGACCACGCTTGAGTCGGTTGTGGTGGTGTGCGATCCGTCTTCGATCACGTCGGTTGTCACCAATGTACGGGAGCTGTGTGGCTGTATGTGTGCTCGACCGTAGCAATAGGGAAATTTCCCAACCGAGCGGTGTTGTGCTCGGTAGCGCCAGCTGGGCCGACGGTTAGACGTTGACTCCTCTATATATAGTGCAATTTGGTAAACGCTCTGTCAATGCGATTGGAAGTTGCGTGTTTCTCCTTGTATTCCAGTTAAGCTACCCGTGCTGCCATCTAGGCGTAGGTCGTGAGTTATCAGGCTGGGGTTCGTGTTTCGAGCGTTGTTGATTGATTGAGTTTAGAAGCGACATCTTCTTGCGAATGTGGCAACCGCTACATACATCTAATAAAACTTTTCTATCTTTTCTATCGGTCTTGTTATGCATCATGCTAAAACTACTAAACGGATTTGAATGAAACTTGATAAACTTATGTCTACTGTCTTCTGTCTGAGTTAACAGGATATTACCTATTTGCACCTTTCCTCACGCTATTTTCCTTCGCCCTTAAAGCAAATTTTATTTAATTGCTTAAAACACACACAACTCCGCCTGCGTGCCCGGATTCGAACCCCCGACCACCCGAACGGGCGGCCGACGTCTTAACCTCTAGGCTATCACCCCTTTTGAAACAAAATATGAGCATAAAAAGAATAGTGTGACGTCAACAACGCTGCAACATAGTTATCAGTGCAGTCATCACTGCGATTACGTGCGGAAGTCATTGCCATACGTCGCGGTAATCAGATCACGCGGCAACCCCCAACCCCTAACCCCCAACCCCCAACCCCCAACCCCCAACCCCCGCCCCGCGCCGTGTGCTGCATTCATAACAAGTGCAATCCCGTCCAATGATAAACTATGTTTCGCGCTAATTGGGAGTTGCTATTACTTGTTATTGAAATCAATCTTTTTTTTTAAATTCATGACAGGCAAGTGATGATGTGGCCTTAGATGGGACGCGTTTACCTAGAAGATACCTTTTTCGAACAGGTACATTCCAGCTCTCTCATTTAAAAACAAGAGTTAAAAAGATAAGACGTAAAACCTACTTAGCATTTCGCAAAGCAGATTATCTCGTGTGCATTTCTCCGTTCCCTCGCTCTCAGCAGCCGCGAGGCGTGAACGTGATAGTCAAGCGTAGTCGAGTGCGCTCGACGCGCGATGGGGGCGCGTTGGGGGCGCGCTGGGGGTGAGTGCATGACAAGATGTAGCGTCGCGGCGCAACCTCGCACTCTGCGACAATTATGTAAAAATGTGCTTCTTTTTATGTTTTTATCAGCCCCCTTTATTTGATACTCAGAAGGTAAGTACATCTTCAAAGATACAAAGTCGTTCATAAATTATTTATATTTGTACTTTATTTTTTATATCGAACTCAATGGTACTATGCTGTTATTTTTGAATATCGAAAGAATAAAATGAAGATGTAGGTGAGGTTAATTTATCGTTTGTCGAAAAGCTGAATCTACATTGCTACAATCTCAATTGTTGTGATTGGTTGAATTTATGGTTTTCTTGCAGCCACATTAATTTCACTCAATAGCGAGAGAGTGTCGTAGTGTTGGCCAATCAGAGGCGATTGTGATTGTCATACTGTTGCCATCGAACTACGCGGTAGCACAGCTCACAGCGTGGTAGTGGTAGGCTCCATATACACATACCTACTCACATAAAATTTGACCTCCCTCGAGTCAAAAGCAAATAAAGTCAGTTTCTGATACCTGTCTTTCAAATAAGTAGATATTCCGATTTCGACTTACAAGTAACAGACCATCGCAAACTAGCAAACTTATTTTTTTACAATAAAAATAGCGAGCAAACGAGCAAGACACCTGATATTAAGTGATTACCGCGGCCCATGAACATTTGCATATTGCAGCACTAGAGGAACCGCCGACGCGCTGCCGGCCTTTCAGCTATTTGTTATTGAATATAGTTTGCACATCAATGTAAGTAATCGTCTCCAAGACATTCTCACTCACCTTTAAGGTGAACGTCCACTTATCCGAGTTAAACGCGTCGAGCGAATCGAACGAAACGAATTTTAGAATTCTGTATATGAAATATCATGAAACCTCGCACACTTCCGATTCGGCGCATTCGGCTTCTGTCTGCTACCGTTTCGTGCGGCTCGGATAATTAGTGTGGGTTAACCTTTAAAATGCATTATGATAGTTATTCTACCTGAAGTAAACTGGAGGAAAACGTTACAAGGTGTGACGTAATTGGATAAAAATCGCAGCATCCCTGCGGAGAGGCGGCGGGGGGAGGGAGGGAGGGAGGAAGGCGCACACATGACAATTACATCACATTCCACTTGACTCGCGACCCCCTAATTGTTTATGGAGGGCTGAGATTTGCACTTAAGCAAACACACGCTTATGCTTTCATATTTTTACTGACGGTGACAGGTTTTCTTTCGACAACGATGTCACGTGGAAGTACCTACCTTGCAGTTTCTAGTACATGAAAGAGGCTCAGTCGTTGTTTTTAGGGTTCTGTACCTAAAGGATCCGAAGGGAACTCTATTACTAAGCCTCTGTCCATCTGTCTATCTGCTTATTAGCGGGCTGTATTTTATGAACTATGAATAGGTACAGAGTTCGTCTGTCTGTCCGTCCGTCTGTCAGCAGGCTGTATCTCATGAACCGTAATAGGTAGAGTTGTATAGAGTGTGTTTCTATTGCCGCTAATTATAAAAATTTCAAAATGCCCGCGAAGCAAATTTAAAAAATCTGAGTACATACTTAGTAGTGTGCCGGCTCGGTATTGGAGGTGACAATATTACTTACTGCCGTTAATGTTAAGGTTCCAGGGCGGGGGTGAGGGCGGGGGTGAGGGCGGCGGTGAGGGCGGGCGGCACGTGATGTAAGGCGGAGTGCCATTTGAACACTACTGGTACACGGACTAACTGCCTGTTAATGTTCCCTAAACGTCTTTTTAAATGGAACGGGACGATCTATTGCCCGCGGCCATACCTACCTAGTCTGTACTACATTTTACTTTACGGAGGAGTTCACACGACTTGTACCTGCCAACTGCCTAGCGACTAGGTTCCCCATATTAGAAATCTAAAATTGCTTAGCTTCGCACGGATGGTTTTATCCATACCTACGTGAATATAAACCTTCCTTACATTACTTTATAAACCTAGCAGTAGATATCTTGTGAAATAAATAATGACGTTGAAAACCACAACGAAATCCACAGTCTAGGCGAAACTTGTGAAAATGTGGGGTCCACATGATATAGAAATTGTATTCACTATAAAAGTGAGAGTAATTCTCGTCTTCACCGATGATACGCTCGAATTCTAGCTGTTACATTACAAGCGAATGCTTTTATCAGTGCGCACCCTTATGTTCCAATGAAACATCTTACCGGTCAGTTACCAAGATGTCAAAAAAATGTGAATTCAAGATGTTGAATAATGTTTAATTAGTAATAGAAGCCATAAAATAAAGGCAGTAGTTCTCACGAGGCATTAGGACGTTAGCGCACGTACGGAAGGTTCCATTCGACCAGTTCCGGCCTTATTAGCGAGGACAATAATTATCCCTTACGAGGACACGGACTGCCCTTTCACCCCGTAATTGGATTAACCATTCTCTTTTATGTCAGCCCGTTGCCTCCCAGACGCGCATCGACTGCCGTGATGTGTTCGGAATTTCCTGTAAAGGCTAGTGTTTTTAGTTTTAGGGTTCCGTCATAAAATAAGTACCCCTTAGTTTCTATGCAGACTGCATAGTTTTATTGCAGTTTACCATTATTGATTAATATTGCTATAGATGACAGGATCCTGCAGTATTAATTTGTTACCATGAATTTCAGTACTTGCTTTTTTATTACTCTTGTTTCCTTTTTATTACCTGCTAGCTGAAAAATGACAACTGAAAGAAAATTAAGTAATCGTGACATAATATCCCATAGAGATAGTATATTAATATCCCCTCACGCCACATACCTATATTCGTCCTCAGGTAAACGACACTCGTATATCAAAGTATAAAATATTGGTGAAGCAAAACCGCTCGGAAGCCGCCGGTCTTAGCGACCCTCTCGATGGAGGGGCGACGATATTATGCCGGGACACGGTTGCTTCCATTCTTAGTGATTTAATTTCCTTCCACATCACCAACATTCCAACACCTCCTCGCAACATATACTAGATCTTACCCCCTTGTAATACGGCCAGGACAAAAGCAAACATAAAGTGGCGGTGTCACCAACGTTTAGGATTTGTTATTGGCAGTTATGTGCCAAGTTTCATGTTTGTATCACCAGTAAAAGGGTTCTGAATTGCCAAATATTGGAGATTGCTTATTTAATGCGCGCTACAACGTTTTACTTTTAAGTGTATCACATTTTTTGCGCTGCAGGTAATTATTATCGTTTCTGGACCTGGTGGCTTAGGTATTGGTAGGTAGGTATAGATTCGTCATTGGTGAAACCTCAACTAAGAAAATGTAGTTTTCATAAATCCATACTAATATTATAAATGCGAAAGAGCGTCTTTCTGTCTGTTTGCTAGCTTTTCACGGCCCAACATTTGAATCGATTCAAATGAGTACAGAGTTAGCTTACATCCCGAGGAAGGACATAGGCTACTTTTTATTGTGGAAAGTCAAAGAGTTTCCACGGGATTTTTGAAAAAACCTAAATCCACGTGGATGAAGTCGCGAGCATCATCTAGTATGGTTATATTAAAATCAGAGAGAGCATACGAGCACGGCGCACTTCCCACAGCTACAGCACAGTCGCTAACTGAGTTAGTGGCGTGAAAGTAAAAATTCCCAACTTGTACACTTGTAACCACCCCGGGGCACGTAGCTGTAGGCACCTCCTTCAACTCACAGTTGCTGTGACTTGTTGTGCATTCATCTGAGAGCAGTCGCGCGGTGACTCGGCTCGATCATGTATGGTAATATCTACGAACTAACTTCTTTTGCAATATTTTTCAGTCAATGTATGCTTTTTAATGCTAGAGCCAAATAATTGTTTATGCCTCTTTCGAACAGGAGTCAAAAATGTTTTTCTTTAAATTATTTAAATATATTTAAACATCTTTTATGCTGAGTTTCTTGTCGACTCTTCTCAGTACAATCTATTTTCCGAACGTTACTAGAGCCATTAGCACAGATTTAAATTGGATTTCTGTGGTCATTAGCATAGGTAAAGGTCTAAGTTGTCTTACATGAAATAAATTGGTTTGAATTAAAATTTTCTTTGGAACACAATGATGATGGAGTGCTTGAAGATGCCTTATCCTCTGTTCCTTCCTCGAGGGTTATCGTGCATCTGTCAGTTGTCAGGGCGCCAGGCAGTGGCGACAAGCGCCGGTGTCGGTTTTTACTTCTTACGCAAACTGCTGAGCCACGACTTTGTGGCATAAGCGATATGTTAGAGCAAAACCTTGTACGGGGCAGGGCGCGGTGAGTGGCTTTGGCTTGCTGTGTATAGGTACTTTTCATCGCATAGTTCAATTTTTTTATTTAAATGAGTTCTTCCATAAATACCATGTGTTACAAAAAGGTCGTCGATAAAGTACCTATCTACTTCATAGCTCTTGCAAGTTTTTTATTAAAACTTTTACCAGTTACGACAGTTTTTATTTTTAATTCGCATTTTCCTATTTATATTTTTTAAGGATATTTTCAAGTAAGTATGTCTGTATCTATATTTGAAATACTTTAGTACCTTTGTTACTCCACCACAATACCACAGTTTTCGATAGTTAGGGAACTACTACCAAAACTTCGAGGCTTCACGTCACTGGCAAGCGTGAAATATTAGTACATTTGACGGAGGTAGCCCTAACGTAGCCCTATTTTTCTATAATTTTACCATAACTTATTACTTGACATATTATCGTCAAATTCAAATTCAATGATTTATTCAATAAAATGTAGGTACAATATGTTGGAATAATGTCTGATGAGCCTTATACATTTTACCACTATAACTGGTGTTTGAATATTATCGTCGATTCACAATCAAACCGAAAATTTCCCCACTCTAGTTCACTCTGCTAATACAATAAACATTGCATGACACAAGCTCAATCTGCAGATGTACGAATAAAAGATTTCAAGTTGGTACACTCGTCGAAGGAACTAGGTACTACCTGCTTAATAGCAGAATTAATGAATGGTTGTAATTTATTCTTCTTAATTATTCTAAACTTTGGATTAATCGGAAGCTGTCGCTCATGCGGCGAGGTAGTGGCCCCGCAGCCGCCGCCGCGCAGTGTGGCAAAAACCTACTCTACAATAATTCACTTTGTCTGTTTTACTCCGACTGTTACTTTTCAACAGAAAACTCTTTACTTGTAAGTTGTAATGTAAAACGTGGTAGCTAACATAGTAACCTGCATATCAACAGAAGAAATTTTAAGGCATTAATGTACAAAAGATCCCGAAGTATAAGCTTCAAAAAGATAAGTACTACAACACAAACAAAACTATAACAACTACATTCGAAGGAGGCAATTCCATTTGTTCGCTAAAATTCTATCTAACAACACTTTACAGCCATTGTTGCAAACTTCCCAACCTCATTACGTACATAATTATATTATGTATTCGCGCGTAGTACATCCAAAATATTACAATGTAACTAGATTTGAATATGACTGCATTACAATAAATCGATATTACGAACAGCAATTTTGCTAATCTCCAATTTCGATTACGAATCTAAACCTTCGTTGTCGGAAATTACATGAAATTCCGCTAAGCTCCTAGTAATGATGCATTTTCAATTAAAATAGATTTATTTCAACTACGGCCATAATTACTTTGAATGATTTTGATAAGTTTATAATTATTTTGCATTTAAATTATTAAACGTTGAAAAATTAATAATATTAGAATTAATTATACGTACTTAGAATACAGAATAAAGCAAAACAGATAATATTTTCCCTTCATCATTCTTGTTATGCTACGATCCATTTGACGTTTCAAAAGTACTTGTAAAAGTTTATTGTATTTGTTTGTATCTGTGAGTTTCAGTGCACACAAGTACAAAGGGGAAGATAATTAAAATTGTAACGATCCTTATTCATCTACTACGAAATAGAAAAGTCGTCCCAAATAATAACTGTTTACTGTAGATAACGATACTTGATGTAAGCAATAAATAAGTAATGTAAGTATGGTAAGTCTTTTTGTATGCAAGGCTATGATGATACAAAGCAACGCATAATTTGTGTGGATAACAGGTTTTAGTGTGACAGCTCGAGAAGCGCGGTTTTTATTCGAAACAACTTTTCTATTCCTTTTATTTTAAAGGGATAGTTCCGACAACGGTTGTGAGCATCTGATTTCGTATGATAACAAATTTTAGCTAGATTGCTGTACATAATGTAAGGTTATTTTTAAAAAGTTGATTTGAGTTGTCAAAAATAATATAAAATTATTAATTTAGCTGATGAAGGTAGTTTGGTAAAATCGATATTTGGCTCATTCGATGTCATACAATCTGTTACTAGGAGGCCAACAAGATTGAACTTGCATAAATACGGGTGTTTTGAAGGTTTTAGTTCAGTCTCCTTCTGAGATTCGGAGCGATATCGCATATTTTCGGTATTTGGATTGTAAACTGAATAATTAGATGTTGTGATAGCAATCACGCTCTAATTAAATTATTTATTTTGGCATTAGTTTGTTTAGATTAAAACTCTCGGATAACCTTACACATTAAACTTGTGTTTTTTTGTGTTGGTTTTGGAGAGGACATTCCAATAATTCGATAAAAATATTTAAATAATACCTGCTTTTCTGAGTGACGCCAATAATAATAACTACTACAAGGCAGCTATCTTCATTTTAATAGCGGTCTGATGATGCTAAACACCTAAACCAACACAGCTGGCTGCTGACGTTGGTCATTTGACTGTCACGCAGGGTCCATTTACACGGGTCATAGCAAAATTTTGAAATATCAATTTTCTAAAAGGTAAACCTGCAAGTATCATGACGTGAGCTTTATTCATTACCGAATGATGCCCGCGACTTCGTCCGCGTGATTTTAAGTTTTTAAAAACCGGTGGGAACTCGTTCATTTTCTGAGATAAAAAGTAGCATGTGTCACTTGTCAGGTCTTTAAATATATCCATGCAAAATATCACGCCGTTCCGTTGTTCCGTTGTGGCGTGATTGAAGGACAAACCAACAAACTCGTAAAATATCACATGAGAAACAAGAAAAAATTATAATAATACGTAGGTAGGCTTGTTCTAAACAATTGAAAAACCGAGGTTACAGTTTAAGTACCTACTCTAGTTTATTTGGCGCAGCATTCGAAAGAGTATGTAATGAAATGAAGGCTCAGGTGGGAGTGCTACGAGGGGACATCATGTAAAGAGGGCGAGGAGCGGGCGGCATTCCGTGAGATCAGCTTCACGCGTCGGCTGCTGCGAAAATGATACATAGAGCTGAGATGAAACGATGTTGCTTTTGCTCATTTTGTCGTGCCTTTTGATTAAAGGAGTCAAAAATTCAGTGATGAAAAACTTATTGCATTAAGACCAAAATACATAGGTATAAAAATTAGGCTGAATCGTACTATTCTTGCACGTTATTTTTACATGACTGCCCAAAAACAAGGAGTGTAATGTTTCCAGGGTTTATATATGTAATATGTGAACAGCTTGCCAAATACCTCAACAGATTTGGATGTATGTATGAATTGAGACTCATATTATGACTGAAATCAAGTTTGTTTCTAATGAAAGGTCCCTAACCCACAATCCGTCCAAAACTAATTAAAGTCACCGAAAAAAAATAGTATATTTCCACAGTATCACCATGTTCTTGTGCACACGGGTTCGATTATTGGAAGCCACGTTTCGGTTTAATAAAGCAATTTGGAAAAACGGCCATTTGCATCTCAATGAGGAAGGGTTGCGCGGGAATATCGAACCTGAGCAGGCGACTCGTAAATTCAGATCTTTACCTAAATAGGTTTTTCAGTTTTAATTTTCTTATTTTCCTTTTTAGAAAATCATCATCATCATCATCATGATTAGTCCATCGCCGGCTTGCTGCTGAGCACGGATCTCCTTTCAGAATTAATAGAGTTTGGCCATAATCCACCACGCTGGCCATGCGTGCCTGGGATCTTCCATCGAATCCCCGATCCAACCAATAAAAGTTTTAAAGACCTTTAAATCGAAAAAAATAAAATAACTAACCGTTGACTATTTCGATGTTTTTTTTTTTCGTAAAGAAAAGTATTACGAACCATCGCTAAGGTATATTCATATTTATTATATCATTACCAACAGACAGACCGTGGACCGCTCTTAGTTTTTTGCAAGATTACTTATTCTCACAAAAAACTAAGAAGTGTCCATCGAGTCTGACTCAGAATTATTATAATAAAGTTGAATAACACGAAACTAGAGGAGCAAATCTCGGCAGTTTACAGCACTGCAGTATATCTAGTATCTGCGGCGAGAGATAGAGCTGGGCTCGTAAAACGAACAACCGCTGGATCGCTTCACTGCTCGAGTTCTCCTCGTAACTCTAAACTGATCGCTTTATGACACTCCAAGCTTAACGCCTTCGGACCCTCCCCTCGCCCCGCGCCCCTCCCCCTCATTCTCATCGTACCCTCGTAAAACACTACACACGGCCCTGACTTCCTTTCTAACTTAGGCAACATTGTTTTGTTTTCGACAGCCAACTAAATATTATGTATTGTTGCAAATAGCGTTAAGTTTTTCCATTCTCGGCATTTCACGTCAAATTGATGCAGGTCAATCTAGTTGTACAACTAGACGTACGTCAGCAACTGTCAATTTTTACTCATGTACCGATATTTCTAAGAGCTCACAAGGCCACTGTGACTTGAGCGCGCTAACCTTGCGAGCTACATCGAAAACTTGAGTAATTTAGCTTTCCAACCAAGTTAGAAAAAAATGATACTAATTGAGTTCAACGATAAATTGGTCCAATTTCGTTGTCATATCTACCAACTAGAATGGTCCGTAAAGAATGTTCTTAGACTTTACAATTACTGTGAGCTTTTATCTCCTGAGGATGCTCTGGTGTCGGAATCAAACGTACGTTGAGTGTATTTTAGAAGATTTGTGTGGTGTTGGTGCCTATCAATTGCTTGGCTGCTTGCTTTTTCTGCATGTTTAGTAAGTAATTGGATGGTTGGTGCATATCTCAAGTCAGAAGCTGCGCGTATCATACAGTTTTATAGTACGTTTTAGCGGATTACAGCGAATTTTAATGCTCCTTGCCTATCATTCAATTCCGCAATGTAATGCCTGTTTCTATCCAACATAGATGGGTACATTAGTTTAATTTAAAAGTTGGTCCCGTGTGTAGAGGCTTTATACCGAGAAGTTGGTTTTGTGGCTCATTGCATACGTTCCGATAATATTTCCCGATAAGGCAACATCCAGAACTGACAGTACATATACATACACTTAACATTAAACTACAGTCAAGGCTTCCTAGTTAGGCCTTTGGTGTACAAAACAAGCCTAGGCAGTTAGGGATGGATGCCAAATTGCTAGCGTCCTACAGCGATAAGTGTAATCTTGTTGACAGAAGAAGATTCAGCACAGACAATCACGTCACAGTTCATGACAGTTGGGGAACTTCTAACGACACGTCGAGGCTTCGACGTCACTGGCAGGCATCAAAATATGTAACATTAGACTCAGGTAGCCCTAAAGTAGCCCTATTTTTCTTGGATTTGACATCACCATAGCTTGATATATTTTGACATAGTATCGTTGATTAAGAGCCGATTCACACCAAGCACGTACACGTGACCATAGACATGACAGCACGCATTACGTCTACGCGAACGTTCACGTTACGCAACCGGTATGCCATATCTCATACAGTTCCATACATTACAACGTCATGGTACGCGCTACGTCTACGCTTACGTGCTGCATACGCGTTTGGTGTGTCCCAGCCGTAAAGATCAAACCGAGAGTTCCCTCACTCTATGTGGTTCACGCTGCTCAACACATTCATAACACTTTGCCTATGGTGAGTTGATGGTGAATGTTTATGGCCGAGTCTACCTGGGTGATTTGCACTAGTTTGTCATGTATCTTATGGAACAATTTTGTAATAAAAGCTGTACCTAACTTTTATAATATAGCAGCCTTTAATTTTGGTTAATCGGGAATGATGAAGAAATGTGTGTCCATGCTTCTGACTTTTAATCAACGCGTAATCTACGATTTAACCTTTGACTTTCAGCAACTGTAAGTACAATTAGACCTTAATTTAAGCATTAATTGTTGTACAAAAGCTGTTAGGAAGTCTCTTATTTGGAGTCGTTGGCAACTCGACGGGTGTTTTTTCCAGCAAAACTAAACTTATTGACAGTTAGGCTGTAAAAGCCACCGGGAAGTTGGCCAGTCACTAAACTTTTACCTTATAATATATTTTTAAGAGTAGAGTTGATGCAGTCATTTATTTATTGTAAGTTACTACACAATAGAATAGAATAGAATAGATTTTTATTCAAAAAAACTTTTACAAGTGCTTTTGAATCGTCAAATAATAATTTACCACTAGTTCGGAATGCCGTTCCTACCGAGAAGAACTAGCAAGAAACTCGGCGGTTGCTCTTTTTTAATTGTTCAATTTACAATAATATTCCATACTATACCAGCAATTGCAGCCCCGCGCATTGCTGGAGCGAGTCAAATCCATGCTTTTTTATAATTTACATAATCTTCAATTGTGTAATATGCTTTTGCCAGGATCCAATGCCAGGAGGCAATGGTTAGGATCCTGCCTAATTTTGTTTAATTCTGACTAGCACCTTCTTTGGTACAGTGATGAGCACTGTGTCTTCTAAGTAGGAAGTCCTGGGTTCGATTCCAGTTAGGGCAATTGTGGGAGTTTATTATAAATTGGCTTAGGTTTAGTTTGGTGGATGGCTTCAGGCGTAGCTAGTGACCGCCATTCCGGCGGCAGAGGGTGCCGTAAAGAGATTTAGCGTTCCGGTACGATGCCGAATCGTTTCCTCGTGTGAAGTTTGAAGTAAACAAGTAACTTAAAAAGTTTTCGAAAAAACTTTGACTGTGGTTTGCACTGCATCTTTTCAGCACGCACATTAAAGCGCATAAAATCCGCCATTTTGATTTTAAAGAATTTTATGTAACCAGTTGCGGTACCCATGTGACATTCGCAGCATCAAGACGAATCTAAGGATGTATCATTTTATCAAAATCGGTTGAATCGTTGAGTAGTTACGAGCGGGCATAGGAACGGACATACATACATACCTAGACATATGTACATACATATTCCTGCGAATAAACTATTATTTATTTCTTTACATACGTACATAACCATTTTTTTGGGTTTAAATAAAATTACCTTACTTTACATGACTGGTGTTCATGTAAAGTAAGGTAATTTTAATTTAAATTTTCTCATTTGTTTCATTTCACCCGTCCGTTTCCGACAAATGTCTAAAATAGAACAGAAGTTGTTGCTGTTGAGCTACTTGTTAGGCACATTTTCTACACTATTTGGGACTACACTATTTGGGACTATCTGACCATGAAACCTGTCAAACAATAACTTTTGACACTCCGATTGGCGCTAACAATAAAAATAAGCTCTCTTATTGGTTTGAATTTAAGCGTGACTTTAGTGAAGAGAACACTAAAAAATTCTGTGAGTGCATATCATCAATATCTTTTAATGACATACTTGACAGTACTGAGACAAATAGTTCGTTTGATTCCTTTCATGACACGCTTACTCTATTTTATAAACTATGTTTTCCATTAATTAAAGTTAAAGTTACAGGAGATAAACAGGTTAATGACTGGGTCACTAGAGGTATAAGGAAGTGCTGCATTCGTAAGAGAGTTCTATATTTATCATATCGACTGAACTCTGGTGATAAGAAAACAAACAAGGTCAAATACAAAAATTATAATAAATTATTTAAGAAATGTATTGCCCAGGCACAATATTTGACTAACTCTAGATATGTTATAACTTCAAAAAATAAATGTAAAGCTGCTTGGAATATAATAAAAAAATATACAGCACCAACAAAACAAAATAAAACTAGTGAAATAAATAGTATAGAAATTGACAATACTGAATACATTGACGCAAAAGAAATAGCAGAAAAATTTAATGAGTATTTCATAAATTTAACTAACCAAACACCTAACACATCTCTCTCTTATAAAAATATAGATAATAATATAAAAAACAGCATTTACCTTTATCCCTCAGATGACTCTGAAATACGTAAAATTATTATGCAGCTAAATAACACTAATTCTACTGGTTATGACGAAATAAATACAAAAGTAATCAAACTCTGTTCCAAACATTTGTCGCGACCTCTGAGTCACATAATAAACTTGTCTTTTTTACAAGGAGAATTTCCAACACGACTTAAATACTCAGTGATAAAGCCAATACATAAAAAAGGGTCGACAAAAGACCCTAATAATTACAGGCCAATAACTATTATACCTATCATAGCTAAAGTATTTGAAAAAGTAATGTACAAAAGAATATACCAATTTGTCTCAAAACATGAAATACTAAAACCCGAACAATTCGGATTCTTAAAGAACAGCTCTACATCATTAGCTTGTTTTACCCTGACAAAACTAATAACTGAGAGTTTAAACAGGAAGATCCCTGTGGCATGCATTTTCCTCGATATGTCTAAAGCGTTTGATCTCGTTAGTCACAAAATACTTTTAAATAAACTGCTAAATTATGGAATACGGGGAAATGCACACCAATGGCTACAAAGCTACTTAAATGATAGACATCAGTGTGTTCAAATAAACAAAATCTGTGGTAATACAAAACTACTATATTCATCTAATTATAAAATAAATAAATGTGGAGTACCGCAAGGTAGTATCTTGGGACCACTATTATTCCTTTTGTACGCAAATGACCTCCCTGACTCTGTGGAGTGCAAATGTGTACAATATGCTGATGATACGACTCTCATAATACAATGTAAAAATAAAGAAAGCTTTGAACAGGAAATTAATGAAAGTCTGGATAATATCGTTCAGTGGATGAGCCAAAATAATTTATCAATAAATGTTAATAAGACGAAATATATACAGTTTCAAACATACAACAGTACTCCCATAAATATTAAAGTCACGTGTAATAATTTAAATATTGAGCATGTAGATCAAACTGTATTCCTTGGTGTGGTAATGGATAAATTTCTAAATTGGAAACTTCATGTAGACACTCTTTGTAAAAAATTAGATCGATTTGTGTACGCTTTATACAAACTTAAGAGAGTGACATCCAAAGAAGCAGCTCTATGTGCATATCATGGCTATGTTTCCTCTCTTCTACGTTACGGTCTCATCTTATGGGGCAATTCCGTAGATGTTATAAGAGCTTTTCGGGTTCAGAAAAAATGTATTAGAGCTATATATGGAGCAGAACCCCTACAAACTTGTAAGCCACTTTTTAAAAGCTGCAAAGTATTACCTCTCCCGTGCCTCTATATACTCGAAGTCTCTGTTTTCGTACATAAACACAGAAATTATTTTCCGAGTATGGATGACACAATATCAAGGTCGAATAGATTTCAAAATAAACTTGTAGTGCCTAGACAAAGAATTAATTTATATCAAAAAAACGTATACTGCATGGCCATACGAGTGTACAATAAGCTACCGGAACGTTTTAAAAAACTCAATATAAGCCATTTTAAATCTAAACTCTTCAAAACCTTGTTGAATAGGTGCTATTACTCGGTAAATGAGTTTTTTGAGGATGATATCAATAACATAGTTTAATATTTTGTCACTTTGTTTTGTCTTTTTCTATTGTAATATCTATAATTAATGAAATTTGAAATAATACACTTGACTATATATATAATTAATGAAATTTGAAATAATGCACTTGACTCTTAATTCTGTTTGACATTAATTTAAATTAATTTTGTTATCTTAAATATTTGCACACTAATAATTTAGTAGAAAGTTAAGGACTGTAATCATAAATTTCCATCTTATTGTACCACTTTCTCGCAAATAAATTATCTTATCTTATCTTATCTTATCTTTCCATTTACCCGAATTTGGGTTCAATTATTTTCTAAGAGGAACTCGAAATATTCAATGAAATACCTATAATATTCAAACTGATTTGAAAGCTATTCTGTGATTTAATTACAATCTGATCTGATAGGTATTGACGTTCTGGTGTCCCAGATCCACGCCCCAAACTGGGTTCTTGTTTTACTCGTAGGGCAGATTTATTTATCGCAAACGGAAAATGCTATATAGATGCGGATATACTAGTTATTAAATACTTTGCCAATATAAGCTTAGTGATTTTAAAATACCTAAGTACCTTAGATTCTCCTACCTATATCAACCAGGGAGAAGACTAAAAGTTTTTTTCACTTTCATTTTCAGAAAAATCTTTTTTTTTATATGTGACTATGTAGGGGTGATTAGGAAGTGTACAGCTCTAATAAAGTTTATTTTTAAAATGGCTATGACACACAGACAAACGGATTGAGTGAAACTATAAGGGTTCCTTGTTTTACTAAGGAACCCTAAAACCTAAATCCACGTGGACGATATCGTAGGAGAAAGTTAGTTCGATATAAAAGTGAATGTTTATAGCGGGCAGTGATCCTGAACGCTGACTCCATCGGGAAGGTCGTTATGGCGTTATCTGTACACCTAGTGCTATCATCATCATAACAATATTACGGGGAGGGTATTGATGCCCTTCCAAGCTACTGTGTATGTAGGATCTAATTAACGCGCATAAAAGAGCAGTTCATAAGAGTGTGTGTTTCTCCAGCATTTACATTAATACATATTATTACAATGTTATTCAAAGCTTGCAATAATATTTCAAAATAAGAATCATCAAAATCAGTTCATGATTGGCGGAATAATCGCGTTACAAACAAAACATAGAGTCGAATTGAGAACCTCCTATTTTTGAAGTCGGTTAGAAATATGGTTGGAAAGTGTGGTAGCTGGGTATACCTAATTTATCAAGTAGGCACCTTATTTTATTTATAAAAAGCATCATGATCAACCCATCACCGGCTCATTACTGAGCATGTCTCCTATGAGATGAGGGTTAAGACTCTAGTCCACCACGCTGGCCAACTGCAGATTTCAGTCCGCTCGCAATGGTTAACCTGCGAGCTATTTTAGCTTCGAAAATGTTTAATGTGCAATATAATATAATATTATTTCATTATCAAGTTATTATTTTATCTAATAAAGAATTCGAAATAGTCTTTCCAACGACTACGTTGGCATGGATCTTGGTTTTTTTAAAAATCTCGTGGGCATCTGTTATCTCTAAATCCAGCTCTTATACGGCGTTTTGAACCTACAGTGCTTTGTAAGGATTCCCATACTTTAACCACTAGGCCGCAACGGTTTAATTTCTATGCAATCGGGGAAAATGATATTATCGTCCGGAAGTCGGAGCCGGGGCACACTGTCTGGGTGTAACACGCTTTGAGGCTCTAATAAATTGAACATAAATTATGAACGCGCCGTCCACAACTCGCCGTGACACTGAGAGCCGATAAGCGGAGTTCACACGAATAGATTTACCGCGCGGTTAGTCTCAAGTGCAAACCTATAATAAAGTGTACTTAGAAATTTCCTTACAATTTCATCATCAACAAACCATCGCCGGTTTTCTATTGAGCACGGGTCTCCTCTCAAAATGCGAAGGGTTTGGCCACAGTCCACCACGCTGGCTAAGTTCGGATTGGCAGATGTCACACACTTTTGAGAACACTATGGAGAACTCTCAGACATGCAAGTTTCACCACGATGTTTTCCTTCACCGTTAGAACAAGTGAGGTTGAATTGCTTAAAATGCACATAATAATAATTGCCATTTACAAAAGTTTACTTGAATAAAAATGCATTCTATTATATTCTATTCACACCGTTTTGTGCGGCAGTTGCTCCATACAGCACTTGTCCGCCGCGCGGCGAGTTCACCCGTGTGCAAGTCGCCTTACACCCGGTAAAGTTAATATGGCACTCGTCCACTTGTTTGTTTGACAATTTTCGCTGATTGCTATTTTTACTGGAAGCCTTAATTTTTATCAAAAGCGGAAAAATACGTGGTATAAATACTTTTTCATTACAATGTCAGCTCTCACTAGCTACTGCTGACAGAGGCCTTCCTCCAGGAGCGCCACCGCGACCCTCAGCTTTTTAATTTTTACTCAAATTCCTAAAATTCAACTTATAAAGTTATAAGTACTTATAGTCTAGATAACATTTATTCCCCTTACCTAAACTTTATCAAATTAAGGCACGAATTGCTTCATTTTCATTTAAATCCGCTTCAAGCATTTAGTTCATTAATATTTCAAGTTAGGAAGTCCAAATTCAATGAAAATTAACTCAAAAGGCGCCAACTAAGAATTTCCACCATTCTAATTTCTTTGACGGTAGCAGGTACAACGTAAAGGAACATAAATTGGTTGTAGGATTCTCGCTGGGTGCCAACGGGATCCTATCGAGTTTTAATTTTTGAACTCTATCTTATCTGATGGTCATAATTAATCTTAACTATAACCCTACTTTAACCGCCTGTTGTGTAACTGGCCCATATAAATACGCTTTTGATACAAGTCCCGCATTTCGGTGTCTAACTTGGAGCTAAATTGGTCCAATTTCGTTGTCATATCTACCAACTAGAATGGTCCGTAAAGAATGTTCTTAGACTTTACAATTACTGTGAGCTTTTATCTCCTGAGGATGCTCTGGTGTCGGAATCAAACGTACGTTGAGTGTATTTTAGAAGATTTGTGTGGTGTTGGTGCCTATCAATTGCTTGGCTGCTTGCTTTTTCTGCATGTTTAGTAAGTAATTGGATGGTTGGTGCATATCTCAAGTCAGAAGCTGCGCGTATCATACAGTTTTATAGTACGTTTTAGCGGATTACAGCGAATTTTAATGCTCCTTGCCTATCATTCAATTCCGCAATGTAATGCCTGTTTCTATCCAACATAGATGGGTACATTAGTTTAATTTAAAAGTTGGTCCCGTGTGTAGAGGCTTTATACCGAGAAGTTGGTTTTGTGGCTCATTGCATACGTTCCGATAATATTTCCCGATAAGGCAACATCCAGAACTGACAGTACATATACATACACTTAACATTAAACTACAGTCAAGGCTTCCTAGTTAGGCCTTTGGTGTACAAAACAAGCCTAGGCAGTTAGGGATGGATGCCAAATCGCTAGCGTCCTACAGCGATAAGTGTAATCTTGTTGACAGAAGAAGATTCAGCACAGACAATCACGTCACAGTTCATGACAGTTGGGGAACTTCTAACGACACGTCGAGGCTTCGACGTCACTGGCAGGCATCAAAATATGTAACATTAGACTCAGGTAGCCCTAAAGTAGCCCTATTTTTCTTGGATTTGACATCACCATAGCTTGATATATTTTGACATAGTATCGTTGATTAAGAGCCGATTCACACCAAGCACGTACACGTGACCATAGACATGACAGCACGCATTACGTCTACGCGAACGTTCACGTTACGCAACCGGTATGCCATATCTCATACAGTTCCATACATTACAACGTCATGGTACGCGCTACGTCTACGCTTACGTGCTGCATACGCGTTTGGTGTGTCCCAGCCGTAAAGATCAAACCGAGAGTTCCCTCACTCTATGTGGTTCACGCTGCTCAACACATTCATAACACTTTGCCTATGGTGAGTTGATGGTGAATGTTTATGGCCGAGTCTACCTGGGTGATTTGCACTAGTTTGTCATGTATCTTATGGAACAATTTTGTAATAAAAGCTGTACCTAACTTTTATAATATAGCAGCCTTTAATTTTGGTTAATCGGGAATGATGAAGAAATGTGTGTCCATGCTTCTGACTTTTAATCAACGCGTAATCTACGATTTAACCTTTGACTTTCAGCAACTGTAAGTACAATTAGACCTTAATTTAAGCATTAATTGTTGTACAAAAGCTGTTAGGAAGTCTCTTATTTGGAGTCGTTGGCAACTCGACGGGTGTTTTTTCCAGCAAAACTAAACTTATTGACAGTTAGGCTGTAAAAGCCACCGGGAAGTTGGCCAGTCACTAAACTTTTACCTTATAATATATTTTTAAGAGTAGAGTTGATGCAGTCATTTATTTATTGTAAGTTACTACACAATAGAATAGAATAGAATAGATTTTTATTCAAAAAAACTTTTACAAGTGCTTTTGAATCGTCAAATAATAATTTACCACTAGTTCGGAATGCCGTTCCTACCGAGAAGAACTAGCAAGAAACTCGGCGGTTGCTCTTTTTTAATTGTTCAATTTACAATAATATTCCATACTATACCAGCAATTGCAGCCCCGCGCATTGCTGGAGCGAGTCAAATCCATGCTTTTTTATAATTTACATAATCTTCAATTGTGTAATATGCTTTTGCCAGGATCCAATGCCAGGAGGCAATGGTTAGGATCCTGCCTAATTTTGTTTAATTCTGACTAGCACCTTCTTTGGTACAGTGATGAGCACTGTGTCTTCTAAGTAGGAAGTCCTGGGTTCGATTCCAGTTAGGGCAATTGTGGGAGTTTATTATAAATTGGCTTAGGTTTAGTTTGGTGGATGGCTTCAGGCGTAGCTAGTGACCGCCATTCCGGCGGCAGAGGGTGCCGTAAAGAGATTTAGCGTTCCGGTACGATGCCGAATCGTTTCCTCGTGTGAAGTTTGAAGTAAACAAGTAACTTAAAAAGTTTTCGAAAAAACTTTGACTGTGGTTTGCACTGCATCTTTTCAGCACGCACATTAAAGCGCATAAAATCCGCCATTTTGATTTTAAAGAATTTTATGTAACCAGTTGCGGTACCCATGTGACATTCGCAGCATCAAGACGAATCTAAGGATGTATCATTTTATCAAAATCGGTTGAATCGTTGAGTAGTTACGAGCGGGCATAGGAACGGACATACATACATACCTAGACATATGTACATACATATTCCTGCGAATAAACTATTATTTATTTCTTTACATACGTACATAACCATTTTTTTGGGTTTAAATAAAATTACCTTACTTTACATGACTGGTGTTCATGTAAAGTAAGGTAATTTTAATTTAAATTTTCTCATTTGTTTCATTTCACCCGTCCGTTTCCGACAAATGTCTAAAATAGAACAGAAGTTGTTGCTGTTGAGCTACTTGTTAGGCACATTTTCTACACTATTTGGGACTACACTATTTGGGACTATCTGACCATGAAACCTGTCAAACAATAACTTTTGACACTCCGATTGGCGCTAACAATAAAAATAAGCTCTCTTATTGGTTTGAATTTAAGCGTGACTTTAGTGAAGAGAACACTAAAAAATTCTGTGAGTGCATATCATCAATATCTTTTAATGACATACTTGACAGTACTGAGACAAATAGTTCGTTTGATTCCTTTCATGACACGCTTACTCTATTTTATAAACTATGTTTTCCATTAATTAAAGTTAAAGTTACAGGAGATAAACAGGTTAATGACTGGGTCACTAGAGGTATAAGGAAGTGCTGCATTCGTAAGAGAGTTCTATATTTATCATATCGACTGAACTCTGGTGATAAGAAAACAAACAAGGTCAAATACAAAAATTATAATAAATTATTTAAGAAATGTATTGCCCAGGCACAATATTTGACTAACTCTAGATATGTTATAACTTCAAAAAATAAATGTAAAGCTGCTTGGAATATAATAAAAAAATATACAGCACCAACAAAACAAAATAAAACTAGTGAAATAAATAGTATAGAAATTGACAATACTGAATACATTGACGCAAAAGAAATAGCAGAAAAATTTAATGAGTATTTCATAAATTTAACTAACCAAACACCTAACACATCTCTCTCTTATAAAAATATAGATAATAATATAAAAAACAGCATTTACCTTTATCCCTCAGATGACTCTGAAATACGTAAAATTATTATGCAGCTAAATAACACTAATTCTACTGGTTATGACGAAATAAATACAAAAGTAATCAAACTCTGTTCCAAACATTTGTCGCGACCTCTGAGTCACATAATAAACTTGTCTTTTTTACAAGGAGAATTTCCAACACGACTTAAATACTCAGTGATAAAGCCAATACATAAAAAAGGGTCGACAAAAGACCCTAATAATTACAGGCCAATAACTATTATACCTATCATAGCTAAAGTATTTGAAAAAGTAATGTACAAAAGAATATACCAATTTGTCTCAAAACATGAAATACTAAAACCCGAACAATTCGGATTCTTAAAGAACAGCTCTACATCATTAGCTTGTTTTACCCTGACAAAACTAATAACTGAGAGTTTAAACAGGAAGATCCCTGTGGCATGCATTTTCCTCGATATGTCTAAAGCGTTTGATCTCGTTAGTCACAAAATACTTTTAAATAAACTGCTAAATTATGGAATACGGGGAAATGCACACCAATGGCTACAAAGCTACTTAAATGATAGACATCAGTGTGTTCAAATAAACAAAATCTGTGGTAATACAAAACTACTATATTCATCTAATTATAAAATAAATAAATGTGGAGTACCGCAAGGTAGTATCTTGGGACCACTATTATTCCTTTTGTACGCAAATGACCTCCCTGACTCTGTGGAGTGCAAATGTGTACAATATGCTGATGATACGACTCTCATAATACAATGTAAAAATAAAGAAAGCTTTGAACAGGAAATTAATGAAAGTCTGGATAATATCGTTCAGTGGATGAGCCAAAATAATTTATCAATAAATGTTAATAAGACGAAATATATACAGTTTCAAACATACAACAGTACTCCCATAAATATTAAAGTCACGTGTAATAATTTAAATATTGAGCATGTAGATCAAACTGTATTCCTTGGTGTGGTAATGGATAAATTTCTAAATTGGAAACTTCATGTAGACACTCTTTGTAAAAAATTAGATCGATTTGTGTACGCTTTATACAAACTTAAGAGAGTGACATCCAAAGAAGCAGCTCTATGTGCATATCATGGCTATGTTTCCTCTCTTCTACGTTACGGTCTCATCTTATGGGGCAATTCCGTAGATGTTATAAGAGCTTTTCGGGTTCAGAAAAAATGTATTAGAGCTATATATGGAGCAGAACCCCTACAAACTTGTAAGCCACTTTTTAAAAGCTGCAAAGTATTACCTCTCCCGTGCCTCTATATACTCGAAGTCTCTGTTTTCGTACATAAACACAGAAATTATTTTCCGAGTATGGATGACACAATATCAAGGTCGAATAGATTTCAAAATAAACTTGTAGTGCCTAGACAAAGAATTAATTTATATCAAAAAAACGTATACTGCATGGCCATACGAGTGTACAATAAGCTACCGGAACGTTTTAAAAAACTCAATATAAGCCATTTTAAATCTAAACTCTTCAAAACCTTGTTGAATAGGTGCTATTACTCGGTAAATGAGTTTTTTGAGGATGATATCAATAACATAGTTTAATATTTTGTCACTTTGTTTTGTCTTTTTCTATTGTAATATCTATAATTAATGAAATTTGAAATAATACACTTGACTATATATATAATTAATGAAATTTGAAATAATGCACTTGACTCTTAATTCTGTTTGACATTAATTTAAATTAATTTTGTTATCTTAAATATTTGCACACTAATAATTTAGTAGAAAGTTAAGGACTGTAATCATAAATTTCCATCTTATTGTACCACTTTCTCGCAAATAAATTATCTTATCTTATCTTATCTTATCTTTCCATTTACCCGAATTTGGGTTCAATTATTTTCTAAGAGGAACTCGAAATATTCAATGAAATACCTATAATATTCAAACTGATTTGAAAGCTATTCTGTGATTTAATTACAATCTGATCTGATAGGTATTGACGTTCTGGTGTCCCAGATCCACGCCCCAAACTGGGTTCTTGTTTTACTCGTAGGGCAGATTTATTTATCGCAAACGGAAAATGCTATATAGATGCGGATATACTAGTTATTAAATACTTTGCCAATATAAGCTTAGTGATTTTAAAATACCTAAGTACCTTAGATTCTCCTACCTATATCAACCAGGGAGAAGACTAAAAGTTTTTTTCACTTTCATTTTCAGAAAAATCTTTTTTTTTATATGTGACTATGTAGGGGTGATTAGGAAGTGTACAGCTCTAATAAAGTTTATTTTTAAAATGGCTATGACACACAGACAAACGGATTGAGTGAAACTATAAGGGTTCCTTGTTTTACTAAGGAACCCTAAAACCTAAATCCACGTGGACGATATCGTAGGAGAAAGTTAGTTCGATATAAAAGTGAATGTTTATAGCGGGCAGTGATCCTGAACGCTGACTCCATCGGGAAGGTCGTTATGGCGTTATCTGTACACCTAGTGCTATCATCATCATAACAATATTACGGGGAGGGTATTGATGCCCTTCCAAGCTACTGTGTATGTAGGATCTAATTAACGCGCATAAAAGAGCAGTTCATAAGAGTGTGTGTTTCTCCAGCATTTACATTAATACATATTATTACAATGTTATTCAAAGCTTGCAATAATATTTCAAAATAAGAATCATCAAAATCAGTTCATGATTGGCGGAATAATCGCGTTACAAACAAAACATAGAGTCGAATTGAGAACCTCCTATTTTTGAAGTCGGTTAGAAATATGGTTGGAAAGTGTGGTAGCTGGGTATACCTAATTTATCAAGTAGGCACCTTATTTTATTTATAAAAAGCATCATGATCAACCCATCACCGGCTCATTACTGAGCATGTCTCCTATGAGATGAGGGTTAAGACTCTAGTCCACCACGCTGGCCAACTGCAGATTTCAGTCCGCTCGCAATGGTTAACCTGCGAGCTATTTTAGCTTCGAAAATGTTTAATGTGCAATATAATATAATATTATTTCATTATCAAGTTATTATTTTATCTAATAAAGAATTCGAAATAGTCTTTCCAACGACTACGTTGGCATGGATCTTGGTTTTTTTAAAAATCTCGTGGGCATCTGTTATCTCTAAATCCAGCTCTTATACGGCGTTTTGAACCTACAGTGCTTTGTAAGGATTCCCATACTTTAACCACTAGGCCGCAACGGTTTAATTTCTATGCAATCGGGGAAAATGATATTATCGTCCGGAAGTCGGAGCCGGGGCACACTGTCTGGGTGTAACACGCTTTGAGGCTCTAATAAATTGAACATAAATTATGAACGCGCCGTCCACAACTCGCCGTGACACTGAGAGCCGATAAGCGGAGTTCACACGAATAGATTTACCGCGCGGTTAGTCTCAAGTGCAAACCTATAATAAAGTGTACTTAGAAATTTCCTTACAATTTCATCATCAACAAACCATCGCCGGTTTTCTATTGAGCACGGGTCTCCTCTCAAAATGCGAAGGGTTTGGCCACAGTCCACCACGCTGGCTAAGTTCGGATTGGCAGATGTCACACACTTTTGAGAACACTATGGAGAACTCTCAGACATGCAAGTTTCACCACGATGTTTTCCTTCACCGTTAGAACAAGTGAGGTTGAATTGCTTAAAATGCACATAATAATAATTGCCATTTACAAAAGTTTACTTGAATAAAAATGCATTCTATTATATTCTATTCACACCGTTTTGTGCGGCAGTTGCTCCATACAGCACTTGTCCGCCGCGCGGCGAGTTCACCCGTGTGCAAGTCGCCTTACACCCGGTAAAGTTAATATGGCACTCGTCCACTTGTTTGTTTGACAATTTTCGCTGATTGCTATTTTTACTGGAAGCCTTAATTTTTATCAAAAGCGGAAAAATACGTGGTATAAATACTTTTTCATTACAATGTCAGCTCTCACTAGCTACTGCTGACAGAGGCCTTCCTCCAGGAGCGCCACCGCGACCCTCAGCTTTTTAATTTTTACTCAAATTCCTAAAATTCAACTTATAAAGTTATAAGTACTTATAGTCTAGATAACATTTATTCCCCTTACCTAAACTTTATCAAATTAAGGCACGAATTGCTTCATTTTCATTTAAATCCGCTTCAAGCATTTAGTTCATTAATATTTCAAGTTAGGAAGTCCAAATTCAATGAAAATTAACTCAAAAGGCGCCAACTAAGAATTTCCACCATTCTAATTTCTTTGACGGTAGCAGGTACAACGTAAAGGAACATAAATTGGTTGTAGGATTCTCGCTGGGTGCCAACGGGATCCTATCGAGTTTTAATTTTTGAACTCTATCTTATCTGATGGTCATAATTAATCTTAACTATAACCCTACTTTAACCGCCTGTTGTGTAACTGGCCCATATAAATACGCTTTTGATACAAGTCCCGCATTTCGGTGTCTAACTTGGAGCTGCTTGGAGCATGCAAGTAGTGTAAGTTGTAGAGATTGGGAATTGCAGATGGAACTTATGCAATGATGCGTATTATTGCTGATGAGAGATGGGTGTTGGGTGATGTAGAAGGGTGAAATGGGTGTTTCTGTATGCGATGTAAACAAAACAACATATTCAATCCGTTAAACTGTACAATTTAAAGGTATGGAATAAAAACAGTTACGACGGTCAAGCGAAGTTCAAAATTTTATGAAAACATCATGATTAACTTATCGCAGTATAGCAGGCTCATTATTAAGTACGTGGCTGCTCTCAGAATGAAAACGGTTTAGCCATACTTAGGCCACCTCGCTGATTACAAGCGGATAGGTAGACTTCAAATACCTTTGACAACATTATAGAGAACTCAGGAGAACTCTCAGGCACGCAGGAATCCTCACGATGTTTTCCTTCACCGTTGCAGCACATTATGATTTCTTAAAGATAGACTGGTAATGTGATACTTAGCATACGAGATATCTATTGGATTTTGATCTGTCCCAAAACGACGCAAAACTTGGGGTTGCATATTGCAAAAAAATTGAAAGTACTTACTTTCCTACAAAAAATTATCAGGAAAACATATCCATGGGTATAGCTAATGTGTTTTTGGCATTACGCACGACGTTTCACACCCTTAAAGACGCCATACTTTCTAAAATCAGAAAAATAAAATTACTTACAAATTCATGAAACATCTTAGAATCGGATTTGCACTGGAAATTCGCAGATTCGATATTGGTTCCCACGCAACCCTTCCTCATTGCGATGCAAATGGCCGTTTTTCCAAATTGCTTTATTAAACCGAAACGTGGCTCCCGATAATCGAACCCGTGGACTCCCGGCGATACTGAGGGAATGTACTCATTTTGTTAGTTAGCCAGCTGGTCGATTACGGAAAAACTGCATTAATCTAAACTGCACAATATCAGTGGCTAAATTTATGTTTTTTTACTTAGCCCTGGACAAGTTAGCCCTGGACTGCAATCTCACCTGGTGGTAAGTGATTATGCAGTCTAAGATGGAAGCCGGCTAACCTGCAAGGGGTATGGCAGTACTCATATCCCTTTGGTTTTTACACGGCATCGTACCGGAACGCTAAATCGCTTGGCAGCATGGTTTTGCCGGTAGGGTGGTAATTAGGCACTGCCGAAGCCTCCCATCAGATCAGACCAGGGATTTAAAAATTATAAAATTCCAAACCCTGCCGGGAATGGAACCCGGAACCTCCTACTCATAAGACCGCAGCGCTGACCACTGCACCAGGGAGGGCGCTGTTAGTTGCGGCGATTGGCTGATTTCATAGCATTATTGCGTAATTAGGTAGCAGCCAGAGATTGTTGGCCAATCGGAGATATCTTGCGGGCTAAGGCGTACACACATAAACACACAAAGCTCATAATAAAGTATTTTTAATATACATTATATATCTCTATGAAATACGTTTACCTGACGTCGAGCTCGCAGCGCAGCGTTGGAAGACCCCCACTAGGTGTACAGACGACATGAATCGCGCCGTCGGGAGCCGCTGGATTTGGGCGGCACAAGAGGGTGGCGTGTGAGAAGTCCCTACAGGAGACCTTTCTCTAGCAGTGGCCGACGGTAATGATAATGACTTATCCATTAAAAACGTATTTATTTCGCTTAGCATCAAAGCACGAAGTTCAACTTCCCAAACGGCAATCGCGCGTTATCCTATCTTGAATTGGAAGATTTGAGAGCATTCCGTAAACAGCAGCCTTAGCACGAGTTCATTCTCGACCACGTTGACAGATATCGAGTTTAAACACCATAGTCAGTAAATTGGAACCAAAGATTCTAGATGTATAAAAACAATAAAGTATTGAGATGTCGAGTATTAAAGTTGTAGAAGTTAAGTTCTGCCTTCATTTCGTTATGACCTTCCTGGCGCTCTTGTACTATAAGTGGGAGGCTGTACGAGCCTTCGTCCGAGGTTAATTTCCACCCTACCGACAAAGCCGTACTGTGAAGTAATTCAGTATTCCGCTACCGCATAGATACCTACCGAGGAGTACGGGTTTAAAAGTAACATATCCCTGCTATCCCACCCAATCCCGCTTCCATCTTTGATCATCACTTACATGTGAGATTAAGTCAAGGTCTAACCTATAACTGAACAAGAATAAAGTTTTGTTAGTTTCATACATTTTATTTTGAGAATACTCGAAACATCAATTTTTTTATACTCGAAATCGAGAAGTGCAAACTCGTGCTAGGGCTACAGAACCATCAAGATGGTGAGCCCTCCCCCGTCGCCGCGCCCCGCGACCTCATTAGTGTGCCATTACACCTTAAAAAGATCCCTAAATATTTACCTTTTCTGCCTCTCCGTTTCCGAACTGATTATATTTTTTCTGTTAGATTTTTATCAGAACTCTCCGAGTAAAGAATTTATTTGTGAATCGTTTATCAGTAAAAATGTTATTGTCATATTTGTTCTTGAGAGCGGTGATAGCCTAGTGGCTATCACGTCGGCCTTCTCCTGGGAGGTTGGGCGTTTTTTGGAGTATGCGCAATTAAATATCTTTTGCTTTATCGATAAGGGAAACCTGTGAGAAAGCCTGAGAGTTCTCCGTAATGTTTTCAAAGGTGTGTGAAATCTGCCAATCATGCTTAGGGGTTGAATTTTCAAAAATCCCTTGTCATACAGAGTTAGCTCAATATGGATCTAGTTTAAGTTTAGTTTAGATAGTCAGAAAAGATTTAGTCGAACTGTCGGTATGTATACGTGCCAAGTCTCGTTCAGAACTATTGCGAAAGAAAATAATTCAGGTGAGCGGAGCTTCGCGGCGAAGGGACGACGGCCGAGTTGGAACGAGTTTGGACCTACAAGTATTTATTTATGGCGCCCCGGAGCCCGCTCCCGTATTGTAAAGGCCCCTCCAACACACACTTCCTTATCATTACCCATATTATTATAAATGCAAAAGTGTGTTTGTTTGTTGGTTTGTACTTCAATCTTGTCACTACCATCGATGTATGGTCGCCGCGGATTGACGTGATTTTTCGCATAGTTAAAGACATGGAGAGTGAAATGGGCTTTTTTTTCCAAAAACCAGGGGATTTCACAAAACTTAAATCTACGCAGACGAAGTCGTTGGCATCATCTAATATTTATATTTTTGGAAGAGAGTTGTAAAACTTCACACAAAACTAGTTTTTAGTTAGATAAATAAAAGCAACATGCCCTCTAAAATCAGAACTCTGTATGTGAAAAACTAACCCGAGCGAAGCATGCCCTGGTCGGAGCTGACACACGGGTTTCGTTCAATTAATTAATTGAAAAAATATTTTGACCTCACAAAGACATGGCTGTGGAAATGCCGGCAGAACACAGATACGAGCATAGTATTAGCACAGTGTAAACATATACAGTAAGACGACGCCCTTCATGTTTGCGGACGAATCGGTTTACATGCTGCTTGCTTTACCTGCATGTGCACTAATATACTCGAATGATTTGATCTGCCGTAAGTTGATGGACGTTACTTATTTTCTGAGAAACGAAATGTTTGAGATTAGTAGATTAGTAGTTTAGTGTGCCTTCTTGTGACATACGCGTATTTATTAGCTTGTACCGACGCGACGGCCAATGTATAGGTATCAGCCGCTAAAAGTACCTAAATACAAACATTACCTGCTTACTCACTTTTATTAAGCTCTTAGTGCTGATTCTTCCAACTTCTGCCTGTCAGTATAATAGCTCCCCATCACACTATGTTACCGCGTTATTGCTATACCTAGTGTCTAGATATCTCCGTCAACTGATATGTGAAGTGTCTCCTGATGCTGTCATTTCTGAACTGTAAGGTAGCTACGCTGCAGGACTATCCTGTTGTTTTGAATTTGTTAATTAAAAACTCCGGCCTCCTTCGTAGGTACATGCACGCAGACTGTAGGCTAGACTCCAATGTATGTTGTGTACGAAAAAATATTAAAACCTTTGAAATTTTTGAATTCAACGTGCAAGTCTGAGAACAAAAGAAAATGGTTTTTAAGCGATTATTTCTGAAACTTTTCATGTACCATGATTCATATTCTTTAACTAAATGTTCAGCCCAGTCACTATTTTAAGAATATGAGAAGATAACTGCCAGTTCTGCAATTTTTGATATGTATTTAGAAATTCTTAAGAGTATAATAGTTAGTTATGGCTCGAGAATAACGCAAGGTTTGAACCTACGACTATAAGGTCTTAGTCCACTCCCTGAACACCGTACTACGGTAGTAATAATAAATTTTATGATATACCAGATGACCGCGACTGCGTTCGCGGGGATTAAGGTTTTTTCAAAAATCCCGCGGGAACTCTTTGAAATTCCGGGATAAAAAGTAGCCTACGTCTGTCCCCGGAAGTTAACTCTGTACCTTTCATCAAAATCGGTTAAACTGTTGAGCCGTATTACAATGAATAATATGATATACGAGTAAGATTTCAACCCATAGTTCGTTCGTAATGATAATGTTTTTTTTGTATGTAATGTAAGGTTATTTTTAAAAATTGATTTGAGTTGTCAAAAATAATATAAAATTATTAATTTATCTAATGCAGGTAGTTTGATAAAATCGATATTTCGCTCATTCGATGTCATACAATCTGTTGCTAGGAGGCCAACAAGATTGAACTTGCATAAATACGGGTATTTTGAAGGTTTTAGTTCAGTCTCCTTCTGAGATTCGGAGCGATATCGCATATTTTCGGTTTTTGTTTTGTGAACTGGATAATTAGATGTTGTGATAGCAATCACGCTCTAATTAAATTATTTATTTTGGCATTAGTTTGTTTAGATTAAAACTCTCGGATAACCTTGCACATTAAACTTGTGTTTTTTTTGTGTTGGTTTTGGAGAGGACATTCCAATAATTCGATAAAAATATTTAAATAATACCTGCTTTTCTGAGTGACGCCAATAATAATATAAAATTATTAATTTACCTAATGCAGGTAGTTTGATAAAATCGATATTTGGCTCATTCGATGTCATACAATCTGTTGCTAGGCGGCCAACAAGATTGAACTTGCATAAATACGGGTGTTTCGAAGGTTTTAGTTCAGTCTCCATCTGAGATTCGGAGCGATATCGCATACTTTCGGTATTTGGATTTTGAACTGGATAATTAGATGTTGTGATAGCAATCACGCTCTAATTAAATTATTTATTTTGGCATTAGTTTGTTTAGATTAAGACTCTCGGATTACCTTTACACATTGAACTTGTGTTTTTTGTGTTGGTTTTGGAGAGGACATTCCAATAATTCGATAAAAATATTTAAATAATACCTGCTTTTCTGAGTGACGCCAATAGTAATATGTAAGTATTAATAAAATATCTTGAATCTTGAATCTAAGATTCAAGATTCAAGATATTTTATTTGCAGAAACATTTTTACCATGGTACATATTGTCCAGTAGAAATGTTACGTAATATTATGTATATTTGTAGTTTGTACCTAGGCTGTTCATTGAAAGGTACCTAGCGACGCGACGTAAGAAGTACGCAAATGTTACACATTGAAAACAATGAGTTACATATTCTTATGAATTCATATGAATTTTTGTAAAATAACATTCCTGGAAGTTGTGGAACAAGTCAGTTGTCTCCCACGCGATATTTCTATCAACTTTGCAGACAAAATTCCCGTTACTTATTGTGAAATGGAATGTAATAAAATAGAATTTGAAATGAATTTATTTATTTCATATCATACGGGTCAGCCTGTGCCATCACTACCCATATTATAAATTCGAAAGTGTCTTGTTTGTTGGTTTGTTCTTCAATCACGTCGCAACGGAGCAACGGATCGACGTGATTTTTTTTTACATGGGTATAGCTAAAGAAGTGGGTGCCTGGAGAGTGACACAGGCTATTTTTAATCCCGGATTTTAAAATCGGTTACTAGTTTTTCATATTTCACCCTCGTAGCTTTAGTTTTAAGTTAACGTAACTAATTATTACCACTACATCATTGTTTGGCAATCAGAAAGTGTACAATAGTACTCAACTTGAATAAATGACTTTGACTTTGACTAATTGAATGAATAAAACAGAGATCATCAAAATGCTCTTAAAGCGAAGTGAGCAAGTGTAATGCATAAAACTCCAATCCGGCCGCGCAGCACGAACGCGTAAAAGCCACGTAATAGGAAAACTTTGTCATTCCACATCCGACGAGTTTTATTTAAGGAGTGCTCAAACTTCGGCATATTTTTAAAGTCGGTCCCCCCCCCCCCCCCCCCCCCCCCGGTCCCCCGCCGGTACGCCGCGGTCCATTGGAAGCGACGTTTGCGGGTTATTGTTGTGCTGTTCACGTTTTTATTATTATGTTTTTCTTAAATAATACGGAATGTGTTTCAGTCTAATTTTTTTTTAACGATGCGATCGTCGTATGATGCGAGTACAAGTACGCTTACCTACAAAATACTTATCTTACAAAATTCTGAATTAGAAGATAGAAACTTGTGTTAAAAACTATATTAGAAGAAGACTCTTCGATATTCTAGTGATATGAATTAGCAAAAAGGAAGCGAATCGCTCGTCTACGAGCTAGGGATCTGTAACACACGGACAGACAGACAGACACACACAGACAGCAGTAGAGTGACATTAAAAGGGCTTCGTTTTTACCCTTTGGGAACGGAAAAAGAGTGATCAAAACTTTTCATCCCAATAAAACGAATGGTTACTACAAACATTTTAAAAACCTAAATCCACGTGGCTACACAAGGCTTACTCAGTAGCATAGTTGTAATGTTCAGAGCTAATTCAGATGTGAGCGCACGTGAGCACACGCAGCATCTGCCGACACGTCGCGACCTACGATTGTCAGACATGAGACAAACGCCTCGCAAGGACGGGTGCCATTGCTCTGTTACACATTATTGAACGAACAGATATATTAAGCTTTTAAATATATTTCGCAACACTTGTACGTCTATTTTGTAACAATATGTTGTCTTTTGAACATTGAGAAAATATAACAAAAATCATTATTTGAAAATCCGAGGACTGTAGCAATTTACTTACAAACTGTTTTCGTTAGGCTAATATTTATCCCGGAAAATCTATGAGTTCCCACGGGAATTAAAAAAAACCTATATCCACGGGAACGAAGTTGCGAGCACAATTTGCCTGAAATAAAAGAGTATATTCATTTATTTATTTAAGTTTCAACAAGAAAACAATGCAAACAGTCCTTCAAAGATTAATTCGCGTTAGACAAAGCCGGTCGTCACTCGTCGCGTACAAAACGACTTGGTCGCGCGTGATCCAACTGCAGCGCCACTACACACTAGCGACGCCACTCGACAAAAATTTTTTCTTGTTTGGTATATGATAGAGGATACACTCAGCGATACATTCAAATTCAAATTTCTTTATTGCGAATATGGGTAAACAGGGGAGATGTTACAAAAACAAAAAGGGTACAGCCAAATTCTGCCTATTACAAGTTATTTTCATCTCACTAGCTCGGAAAGCTTATTTAATCCTTCAAAATCTGCGTAGAAAAGTTATTTGAAATTTGAATGTGACGAACTATGGTTTGTAGATACCGTATCTAACTTTTTTCTTGCTATTAAAAAATGACTCTTACTAAACTTTGACTTAAGGCTGAACCACGTTTCTGAACACTTCAGATTCAAAAAGGCCGTTCATCCTTAAAGTTGCACGCCGTGTTATTTGCTGCCGTAAATGTAGCTTAAGGCAGTTTTATTTGTAGTAGTTTTGGGATATCCTTCCCGTTGGGCTTGTCACACCTTATAGGCTCATTAGAGAAGCCATAAGTTGAAGCACATTGGCTACTATCATATGTTTTGCTGATATAGACTAAAGAAATGCACTTAGCTCGGTAGTCGTTACGGCAACTACAAAATGCTAAAATATTCCTCCCTTCTTGATATTTTGTTAAAAACCAGTTGCTTATCTTCTGAAAGGAAGCAATCGCTCTGGTATTAATAACCATGGGGCGTCAAGCTGGACATACTGCATTATTTGCCAATATCAATATAATATATCGTGTTGGTTTCCTATTTCCATGCACCTCCAGCGTGTTATAATTCTGATTGCATGTAACGACTCGACAAAAATGTTGTCTATCGACGTCATACAGTACATAGAAACATTGTTAAAATGCCCCTACTGTCCTTATTTCATATAAATAATATCGCGTGTACAAATGCGACGCGACAAAAAGTCGTGCAGCAAATTGCCTCGAGTGTGTCGTTTAATTTGTCGGTGTTATCTTTGGCTTTCAGTTTGACAAACGGTGAGAGAAGTGGAGTCGTGCTTCGTCTCGAGATTAGGGCGAGTTCACACGCACGTGACGTTCACTTTGTTGTTTTATGATTTATCCCGGCTTTGGAACTATCCACGATTTAGTAGATAGCTTTATATGAGCATCTTAAGTGATATGGTAACCACTCCAAAGTTTTTGAATTACCTGAAACTTCTTCAGGCGTGACTTGAGTGCAAATCAGATATTTTTTCGGATGGAAGTAATGCAAATGTTCGTAGGCGACGATGCCATGAAGTCCACACTTGGCCAGCGTGGTGTACTATAGCCGAACCCTTCTCATTCTGATTGAACGCCCACATACATTAGGAGCTGGCGATGGATTGATGCTGGTGATGATAATAATAAATACAAAATCAGTGGCATCATGTTCTAAAATAACTTTATAGTAGAAAGAATTTCAGTTTTAAAATACTTCACCAAGTGCGTTTCAAAGTAGGTACGTACGTAGTAGCGGGCAATAGCTTTGCTGCAAGTTTAAACTAACATAGTTTACGCCTGCCACTGAGGTCTTTTAAACAGCAAAGTTCAGAAGTAAGTATAACTTGAGGGGCGGGGTGCGGGGGGCGGGGGGTATCAGCGTTGCAATTTAAACGCTCGCCGCCTCGCGTCGACTGGACGCGGCAAAGTGTCAAACAAGTCCAACTCTCGCACCTGGCCCGCAGTCCGACCTGACCTGACGCAGGCCCAAGGTACAAGAGACAAGCGTATTTCATAGGAATTCAGAATACCTGAAAATTCAACGAAATGCTTATAACTTAAAATAATGTTACACCATTTGCAGTTCCTGATTCACTATAGTTTAGGAGTGCTGTACCCTGTATCATCAGGGTTGAGGAGTTGGGACTTGGAGTCCAAGCATGAGGTCGTTGCTTGGTGCCTAGAATATTAATTCACTATAAAAACTTCCTGAATCTTGATAATGTAGGCGGGGCAGTAACCCTGCAGCTTCAGGATTTTAAGCAGTTGGATCCAGAATTTTTTATGGGACCACCATGGAAAATTCTACGGCAAGGAAACATACAAACGGTCTTATAAGTGGGAAGCCCCGGGTTCAATTCCTGGCAGGGGTAATTTGTGAATTTATTATTTCTGAATTGTCTCAGGTCTGGACTGGTGGGAGACTTTGGCCTCGGCTAGTTACTACCCTACCGCGTAGGCCAGTGCCTCCACGTGGACGCTAAAGTTCTAGTATGATTCTGTGCATAAACTGATAGGAATTAGATGTAGGTAGATTGTAGTTAGTTAGAGTTATGTAGATGAATACTGAAGAAACGTCGTCATATTTTGATAGCTCCATTATTTTGACAAATAGTTCTGGAGTCACGTTATTACTTTGAAAAGTTATATGGCTTCTGAGTAGTTTTGTTATCTGGCGGGATTTAGTGGGGATCGTCGGTATAAAAGATTGTCTATACCATTTATGCTTAGAATTTTGTACAGTCAGCAAAAAAGCTAGGTTTGCAGCCGCAAAACGAGTATGGACGAATGCCAGCCTAGCTTTGTTGCTGACTGTACCACGCACAAATTTTAAACGCCTCAGCGCCCGCTTTGAGCGGAAACTTGGGTCAATTGGGTCCTTCTCTCTGTAGACTTGAACTTTCACCAAATTTGCTTTCCCGAGTACGAGTAAGGTGCTCTCGACAAACTTTAAAGGCCGTTTGAGTTTCACGATTTTTCGAAACGTTTCTTCTTATTTATAACATTGGTATCGGATACTTTGCATTTCAAATAAGATGGAAATTATTCAACAATTTCATTTTTGTCTGAGGGGGAAAATTGTGAATATCTGTATTGTTAAGTTCGAATAATTATGCCTCGTTTACGTTGAACTCAGAAATCTATTTATTGTTTTATGTAAACTACAGCAAAGGGCAAGTTCTTGTAGAGAGCATCTGTCGAGTTTCTTTCTGGTTCTTTTTAATAGGTGGGGCATCCCGAACCAATACAAGTGGGTTCATTCAACGATTGAAAACCCCTTAGCGTCACCTACCGATGGTTTAAGACTTCAAAATGGATTCAAAAGAAATTGTACATGTCCACATCGATTGTAATACATCAATTTACCCAATTTAAAAGTATAATATCGCCAAATACGTAAGTCTTACAAAAAAAGGTTATTCAGTTTAGACCCATTTTCAAATGAGTAGTGTTTTCCTCGTAATGAAAGGATTGTACAGTGAATGCCGACTGCAGTTTGCAGGTAAGTGGCAAGGAACAGTAAGACTCAATTATGGCTTCAACTACAATTAGTAAATGGTAACAGGCCACAAAGCGACGCCCGTCGGCATGGTCGTTAGCATCCCTTACTTCCTTCCTTACGTATGGCAAAATGACGTTTTGTGAAAGAGTCAGGCTAATTAATAATGTTGGACGATTGCTTTTTAAATAAATAAGGGTATTTTGTTGTACTATCATCATCAACCCTCGCCGGCTATAATCACAGATAGACATAATATTAAGTACTTATAATTTTCAATTTTATTTATTTGCATGGATCGACTGTTAATAACTTATCCAATCTCAGTGGCAGACTTTACTTGCTTAGTACTCATACACAGAGTTTTTTAAACAATGAAATCAATAACCCATTCAAAGTTGGGATTAATGTTCGCGAACTGTGTAAAAGTGTAATACAAAGTACCGCGCTAGTTGTTTGCTGGATACTCGCACAGTTCAGAGGTTTTATGAGTTTAATTACTCTTTTGTAGAGTTTGTAAAACGAAAAGTAATCAAAAAATTGGTATTTAGAAGTGAAGCACTTTAATATTATGTAGTAAGTATAAGTAGTAAGTATAGTTTGATACGCCCCGTACAACCGCACGTCGGCCTGTGAGGGTGTCCCCACCCCGATCGCCATCTCGACCTGTCGCGAACTATAGGTATAGGGTCATTCCCAAAGGTTAAACTTTTATCTCATAAACCTATTTCTACAGTCTAAGCTAAATCTACTCACAAAAATTAGAGAAAGATTTCGCGTAACCTTATGGCTTCATGACTTTATGTAGACAGATTAAAAAACTTATATAAGAAAATATTTAAAATTAGGACCTGTTCATAACCATCTAAATCTTTCTGTTGAATAGAATCTCAGTAATTCTAATATCAATAATCACTATACTACTTCAGGCGGAGTCGATTGTGTAGATAAATACGATAGCTTAAACACACCTTTGCCAAAATAAAACTTATTTTATTACTTTACAAATCATGTCCGCGTGGAATAGTGCCAAGAATACTGGCTGATTTTCTGTTGAAAATCTTTCAGAATTCCAAGTCGATTCGTCAGCTAAAGATTTTTGTTGTGAAACGGGCCCTTAGCGGTTTAATTGCTTAACAAATCCAATTCTATCATTTAATTTCGAGCTTTGTAAAGATATCAGGTACAAAAGTTCGCAAACAACGAAACAGTTTGGAAGGAAAACATGTCAGTGTCAAAGTTAGCGCAAAGAAATGCACTTCGTCTTGGGCGGGATAGATCGCCGCCCTCGCCCTCGCCCGCCCTCCCCCGCCGGCCGCTGCAGCGAATATCGCGTGTTACAACTTACAGGTAACATTGTAAAGCCGTGTCCTCCATAGAAACAATTTGTGTCGAATGTTGGGTTTACTGTTTGGTATGATTGCAGTCAAGCGGTCGGGCTAGTCTAGTCGGGCTTACATCGACTAAATACGACTACAGTGTATACTTAAAACATGTGTGTAGTTCACACGCGGTAGCTAATCAGAAAACTAAACTTGGAAAGAAAGAGATGAATGCAGAATTTTAGGAGTAGGATATTTAATATTGTAGGGTTTCTTTGCCAAGTTTAATAAAGCATTTTACATTTTATATTATGTAAGTACATATTATTACGAAACATATTGTACCTGATATATTCTATCACATTCTCTTGCAAGCTAAATCCTATAGATGTATATGTATGTCTCTTTTAAGTGTCGGTTTTTCGTTTAATCGGTTTCATATCACTATAGTGCTATAAATTTTTAATTTACACTTGTTCCTTATTCTGTGTTCCTGCTACATCGATGGTCGTCATAATAATTTCCGCGGATCCTGACGCAAATTTAGTATTGTGGTGCACTCGGCTTTACAAACAAAGTAAAAGATGTTTGAAAGTCAGGAAACATTTTTATTATTCATCTCAAGAGTTTTGTAGGGGCAGTTTAAACTTAGCTATAAAGTATAAACACAGAATTATTCGAAATCAGTTTTGTGGAAATTCTTAAACAGAATTGAAAGATTTGTGCGTTTAGTTAGTTTGAACTACTAGATCGTTTGAAACTAAATTTTGCCATTCAGTTAAAAAGCTCAAAGAATTATATATTGTTCTATTTTTAGGATCAAATTTGTCCAGTTCAAATACAAGTAAATTGTTGAAGTTGTTGAGACAAAAGCCGTGAGCAAAAAGCTTAATCAATCAATCAGCTTGTTTGCGACCACGTTACAGCGGATAGATACCGTTAGCATTTCTATTACACTTTTTGAATTCTGTACTACTTGTAGTAAATTAGCCTTTATATAAATGTCAAGCTGTTTGGAGTGCAGGTCGTTAGCTCGGCGAAGAGATAAAACTGAATGAAAGGGAAACAGCACACAGCGAGTGGGAGGTAATGTATTTTTTGCCGGCTCGCATTAATCATCGTTTTTGCTTATAAGGCAATTAAACTGCCGCGCTTGTTTGCTGCGACTTGCAACTCATAACGGTTATTAATACACTTTATAAACGTTACGTGTATAAAAGTATGTACCTACTTTGAATTCCAGTTTGAATTCAATTTACTTATTCATTTTAAGATGAACTCGAATTTGATTTGAAAACTTCAGAGCTTTAAATGCCTTTACAAAAGAATATAGCTACCTACAGCACTGGCAAAATGTAGCTCGATGAGAATAGTTCCTTAAGGTATTCCCAGAATGTTTCATCAAAACATAACGGTAACAATTTTTTAATCTTTCATATTCAAAACTCCGATGTTCGGACTGAAACTGTAAATAAGAGATGTTTTAAAAAGGAACCCCGTAAAGTTTCAGCAGAGGGAAGCATCTCAACACCGAATTCGCTGAAACTTGAAGTCTGCAGGGAGCGCCGAGTGACCCAAGTTTTTGTGCCGCGTAGCGCGCTGAGGCGTTTTTAAACGACTGACGGCGAGTATAAGTTGCAAGCGGACGCGATCAAATGTAAAGAACGGAAAGTAGGTACAATCTGCATTACAATATGACCGAAAGCATAAGTATAGCAAAATAATAATCTTGCAATATCATAATGTTACGCGTAATCCTATAAAATTAATTTCTAAGCCTTAAAAAGTCTTTTTGCATAATGTAGTATATTGACAAATAGAGCAATGTGGACGCACGTCGATGCGTGCAAAATTCTAAAACTATTTTCCACGCAAGCGCCTCTTGAACACGAGAAATGAGAGTCAAAAATGTTATATTATCATCTTGTGTCTTTAAATAACTCGTGTAGATTAGGTATATTAGATTTCTTGGACGTTTAAGAAAATGCAAAAGGTGCCAATTTTTTTAATAATTAGCATGGCAACTTCACCTTGTGCTTTTTCTGACACGAACTTGATCAGTTCTATTTGTCGCCGGTCGCTTGTGCCTCGGGCGTCAGGTGGTGGAGTGTCCGCCAGGTGCGAGAGTTGGCTGTTGTTTGACACTTTGCCCAGCTCCGGCGGCCAGCGTTTACATTACTGATACCCCGCCCCCCCCCCCCCCCCTCTCACCTGTAACTCTAACCTTATGAACTTAAGTTGAGCGATAAGTAAGATTTAGATGTATAAGTCCCGACACTGTTACTAAAGGTTAGCTTAAATCAGAGGTTCCCAGACTTTTTTTCTCATAGACCACTTTCAAAATTTAGCTGTTTCCGGTGGACCCCCTGCAGGTACACTTCTACCATATTCCCAAAACTCGACAAAAAATTGAAGATTAGATCTAAGTATAGTTTGCATTACGGCTGAGTTCCAACCATGAAATAGTTTTCGAAAAATAAAGTGACGATTGATTGATTGGATTGGATTTTCTGGGACCAAAAGTAGCCTTTGTCCTTTCCCGGGGTGCAAACAGTCTCTGTATACCAAATTTCGTCAAAATTGATTAAACGAATGGACCGTGGAAAATTAACAGACGAGATATTTGATAAACTAAAATCCACGTGATAAAGTCGCGGGCATTGAATCGTCTATTTGCTAAGCAGTAGCTTGCATCTCAAAAACGGATAAAGTTTACTTTTTATCCCTGAAAATCCAAAAGTTCCCATGGGATTTAAAAAACCTAAACCTTTGCGGACGAAATCGCTGGCGACATCTAGTATAGTATAAACTTTTTGATTTTGTTTGACGTTATTTTACCATCGAGGCTCATTACCATTTGATGTTTGACTTCCAAAGTTATCCGGAAAAGTTTCAATTTTCGTGAAACAATGAATATTTATAACGATTCAGACTCGGAGGCCGCCGACAACGCTATGGAACCAAACTTGGCGAAATGTGTTTATTTGTGTTTTGTTTTAACTTTAGTTCAAGGCGCGAATAGACCTCTATAGTTGCCATAATTTCCACCGACTTAGTAGCTCAATGTTCAATTAATTATCGTCCCTATTCCCACGCAATAAGAGTTTTTGCTAATGTATAAAATAATTAACATAGTTTAGCAATCATAGAGATGGCCAACGAAAGCCTAGGGCTTGTATAGATAAACTGCAGTTACCTTTTGGGATCATCGTCATCATGATCAACCCATCGCCGGTCGCTTTAAAGGGTTTGAGCCATAGTCTAGCCACGTTGGCCGAGTGTGGATTGGCAGGTTTTTTGAGGCAGCGAGATATTTCAAAACTACGTTGTTATACATCCAGCACGCTTGCAAGCTTTTTCAATCCCTACTTACTAAATTTTGTCGTCCAGTTAAGTGGATGTATCGTGAAAATGTTACAGATACAAGAGCATAGTTTTGCATTTACAATCCATATCCCTTGTCGGCGTCTACGCAGCATCGTACCGGAACGCTAATTCACTCGGTGACAGGGATTAGCTGTTGGGGTGATAACAATTTGGTAACCACGGTCAAAATCGCTCACCACACCGGCCTACAGTCAACTTAGAAATTATAAATTTCCAAATTACCTCTGCCGGGCATCGAGCCAAGGACCTACTGGTTATAAGACATCGCTAACCACTGTATCGAGGAGAAGAATAAGTAGACTGGTTTTAGAAAAATTATTATTATAATTTTAATGTCGAAAAAGGTAGGAAAGGTATTCCCAACCAGTGGTATATGCATTAGACAATTCAAAAAGTACTTGTAAAAGTTTAATTGAACCAAAATATTTTATTCATTTATTTATTTATCAACGTGTGAGTTGTAGCAGTCGTCTTCAAGTAAAAGCTTTACCGAACTATAAAAGGTTTGCTAAGCTACGGCATTAAGTTCCAAAGTTGGGGGCCCACTGGTGCGATAAATAAATAGCGCCAGGTAAGGCCGAGGTGTAAGGTTAAAAGTTTTTCTAACTTCTCGCCGCCGCCCCCGCGCCCCGCGCCGCCCCCCGCACGGTCCCTCACCTGAATTATTTTCTTTGGCAATAGTTGCGAACGTGTGTTAGCAACAATTTCCAACTTTGACTAAATCTTCTTCCGTTTTCTTTTTAAATTCGTGCCTTAGTAAATCTTTTCCTTACCACCTGAAACGGTAAAGTTATGATAATTTAGCCTAGGTCTAGTAGTTAGGACGTCTGTCATCTATTCGGAAGGTCAGAGATTCGATTCCGGGCGTGCACCTCTGACTTTTTGGAGTTATGTGCGTTCTAAGCAATGAAAAATCAATAATTTTAACGGTGAAGGAAAACATCGTGGAAAACCTGCACGCCGGAGAGTTCTCCATAATTATTGTTCTCAAAGATATGTGAAGACTGAAATCCGCCTGGAGTTAGGAAGTTGGCGGTGTTTAGCCCCCGGACCTTGAAGAGTAGGCGCGTAAAGCAATACGTCGATCCTCCATCGAGCTATGTACTATCTATATTCTATAGTGCTGTGTGATCAAGTGCACCTGCACTCCCTATTCCCTCAATTTTAAAAATGATGCGCTAATTGTGTAAGCGCAATTCTACGGTAGATATTTGAACTTATATTTGTCAAACAATTTTTCATCCGAGACTTGTGCAATTATCTGGATCATGTGTATGTCTGTGGCACGTATTAGCATCCCCGCAGCGCAAAGAAAGTAATAGTTATGCAAATGTGGCGCGCGGCGCTCGTACAACACGCTCGTGGCCCCGCGCTGACTCGCAAAACTGCCGCTAATGTTATCTTGTTTTCAAAATTACACGTGTTACAAACACAACACGCTAGCTAATTATTTTTAATTATTTTCAGGGTTCCGTACTTCAAAAGGAAAACGGCATCCTTATAGGATCACTTTGTTGTCTGTTTGTCTTACTTTGAAAATTGAAAATACTGATTAGTTATTCATGAACACATTTTAATCTTTTTTTGTGATACAACCCCAAATTCATGGTTTTCGGATTTTTTACTTTACTTGTGCTAGAAGACCGACCTACCTGCCTTTCATGATTATAGGTCAACGGGAAGTATCCTATAGGTTTTCTTGACAGACACGATGGACGGACAGACAGGCAGACAGGTAACAAAGTGATGTTTTCAGGGTTCTGTTTTTGAACCCTAAAAATCAATAAAAACGACGCTGACACAAAGAGTGAAAATAATGTAGACTGAATATCGTGCAATAATATGAGGTGAAGGAATTTACCGTTCGCTTATTGCAGTCATCACATGATACGGTGTTTCATCGACAACAGCGACTGCGCCAATATCGCATCGGCTCCGTCGACTCCCTGGAGTCGCTGTGAGGAGTCGTCCACCAGATTGTGATTACCTTTCTTGAGTCTACGGATACACTGCGGTCACGCTGGAGACATGTCGCTCGACAAAATGTTGCTACAGTTTTATTAATCTCTCTCTCTATAGTCGTATTCCTCATAGCTGAAGGTCGTGACCCCTTTCCATTAATCCTATAATGAATGGTAGGAGTTCTCTTGGGATAGTAATGCGGTGGGTTCCCAGATCTTTCCGCATACAAGTCGACTAATAGCTGAACAATTGAAGCAAATCATTAAACTGACTACGAGAACGACATATTTATCAGATGGCAATGACAATGACCGGGACCAACGGCTTAACGTGCTCTCCGATGCACGGAGGAACGAAAAGGCCAAATTCTGAAGTCGGTCACCCATCTAGCTACCGACTTGGGTCAACGTTGCTTAACGATATTCGTTGTCACAAGTAGGCCACACGTCCCTCTATATTTATCAGTTTTATTAATAGAGAGTAGGTATGATTTGATTTGAGGATTTTTTAATTTTTATTTATAGACTAGCGCTTGACTGCAATCAGACCTGCTGGCAAGTGATGATGAAGCCTAAGATGGAGCGCGCTTGTCTAGAAGATGCCTATTAAAAATAATGCCGAAGGGTGTTCCATATCCTAGCGGTTTGACTTGTTATAATTAAATAAAGTCTAGGAATACTAGGCTATTAACTCTAATTTGAAAAAAATATCATATAAATAAGATAAAGAGTATAATGCACCTGTATACTTGATTTAAAGTCAGCAATGCATTGGTTATGATCATGATGATAATCAGTAAGTAATTGTATCTTTTTGTATCCTTATTAGAGCAAATACTTCTTTTAGGTACTATTTATTACCCTTTGATCTTTAAAACTAAAAGTCGCTAGTCTGGTACTAGCGCAACTTTGCTCGATGATATCGGAGGTCGGTGGCGGCGGGCGGGGGTCTGGCGTGTGTGGTCGCTCGTCGTTGGGTTATGATCCGATGCGGGGTTGATTGGGGGCGCTCCCGCGTGGCCGAGGTGTCACAAATGGGGTTTCCGGCTCATTTGCGCTGTCTCGCATTGTGCTTAGTACGAGATTGTACTCCTCACAGCTCACTAACGTCACAGTTCACGACACTCATGAAACTTGTACCCAAACCTTGAGGCTTCACCTACACTGGCAGGCGTCAAAGGTATTCTATTGAACTACTATAACTCGGTCGCGCTAACTTTGCATCTCGCTGGAATGCGGCGCCTCTCCCACTTCCCCGCTCACCTCCCCGCGGTCATCATGTCGCGTCAGTACGGTTCGCATACCGTACCTAAACGTCAGTGTGACGTATCCGACGCGAGGTGCAAACTTAGCTTGACCGAGTAGTAGGCATGTGACATGGGTCATCGTGGCAGCGCACCATAATTATTATAAACGCAAAAGTATGTTCACTTGTTCGTTTGTCCTTCAATCACGTCGCAATGACACGATATTGATGTGATTTTTGGCATGAGTACAGTTATAGACCGCGAGAGTGACATAAGCTACTTTTTATCCCGGAAAATCAACGAGTTCCTGCGGGATTTTAAAAATCTAAATCCACGCGGACGAAGTCGCAGGCATCAGCTAATATTTTTAAATTTTAAATTTCAAGTCATCCCAAGTGGTCAAATATTTGACCACTAAAAAAAAACCTCTTCAATTTAAGTCAAAAATTCACTACCACAGAATTTAATTTCGTAACGCTTCCGCTTGCAGCGCTGGCTTTAGGTGTATAGATAAACTTGAGCTTTAAAACAAAGACATTAAGATCCCGTTTACTTTAACGCTGAAGTGCTTGGACACTCGAATACTATCAACGTTGGTGAGATATAAGATCCCATACTAAGCATAGCTACAACTATCTCCATTTCGCTGGCTAAGAGAATGTTGTCTAGATCCGTTCGCTAGATTCGCTCACACTCTGGGGATTTTCGCTTATGATTAGAGACGAGAAAGCTAAACTTATTTAGCGATACGATATATTTTTATAACTTCACATTCAATTCGTTGCTATCTAGACAAGTGGAGACGCCATATTTTGGTTGTGATAAAGTTGTGAACATGATATTCAAAACGAAGCTTATTTAACAAACTCAATCATAACACCTTTTTGTACAATTTTTTCAGATAATTGCTAGTTTTTTTAGACCATGACTATAGATTAATAGGTAGGTCGGACTCCTCATATTATTATATGCACGCAGGGTTCAGTTCCATCGTACAAGATAATATCTCTAACACCTTTATGTAGTACTAAAGTAAAATCACAAGTAACACTCACATAAAACACACAAAGCACAATTGTCTCCAAAGAAACGTTCACATTCATTAAACAATTATTCATCGACAATTAATAATTAATCGTCAAACTTTATTAGTTGTGCTATAAGACCATACATGATACCTGCATTGAGGTACGGAACCTAAGAAAGAAGAGAAATTGAAAAAATACTAGATTCAGCAGTACTACACAATTATCGTCTTTTTCCAAAATTATGATTAATTAGTATTTATTTATAACTTCTATGAAAATATTAAATACAATTACTACCGAAACGTCCCAAAAATTGAGGATGGATTCACTTCTAAACAGTTAGTTTTTGTTGTACGGAGTCTGGTGCAGTTAGTTGGTGTTGCGGTCAATCGACGTGAGGTCTACAGTCTACAGCCCGCGCTCGCGCTGCGCCGTTGACTCGACAGAACGGAACTCCACCGCAGCGGTTTACTTACTATAAACATTCAACTGCACTTTGCCTCTGTGCAAACTCATAATTGGCTTTGCCAGTGTTCACTTACCGAGATCGAACTTTATTCCTGTTTTGCAACTTGTCTTTGTGAGTGGAGGTATAGTTTAATTTTTCTTACTTGACTTAAGATAGATAAATTGCGGAAATCATGTCGGAGAAACACGTAAGTGACGCGACTTTCCCGGTGCTTTGGACCTTTTGGAGTTAGGGTTTCACTCGTATCATGCTTTCATTGTCAGTTCGCGGCAACAAGGTTGTATGGGTCCTGTGATGTGGGAGGTAATTAATATCTCACAAATATAATAAGATATGCATCAAAATAATGCCTTCGACAGGGAAACTAGTCTGAGTTCTGAAAGGTGTATGAAACCTACCAATCTGAAATGGCCACCGTGGTGAACTACGGCCTTGATGGATGGTGGTATCTTATTCTAAAAGAAGACCCGTACACAGTAATGGGCCGGTGATGGGTTCAAATGATATTGAGGATGATGGCAATATAACTAAAATATTTCAAATTTTTTGTGAAGAATCATCATCGATCATCGTTAACAAACCTGCAACTTGTGTCTAGTTAAGAAGTATTTAAAGTAAAACCGCAACTAAATATGTTTCAGTATTCCAAGCAAAATGATATCTCTACACTAAAGATAAGATATATTCAAGCAAAGATGAAACATTACCAAATATCCTCGCGATAACGCGATATAACGTGGGAGGCAATTAAGATGTCGCAAGTATAATAAGATATGAATCAAATGGCGGGGCGACAGCTTATTCATTTAACTCCGACGAGACGTGAGGGATCTCTCATCTCAGACGTGGTTACGATTACTCGTTACAAGTACGACTTCCAGTTTCAAGTTTGTCCTGTTAATAATGGTCAGAAAGCTGGTGGGTGGTTTTGTGGGTGTGTTATAATATTATATCAACTTTACTTTGTTACTGTACCTTTACACTTACGTTGTGATATATCAAAGCAAAAGGTGACTAACTGATCTATCAACGCGCAGCTCAAACTACTAGACTGATCGGGCTGTTGCAAATTCAACATTATGAGAATTCAACATTTTAGGAATTCAACATTTTGAGCCTGAAGGAATATTTGTCATGCAGATAGCTATTATGCCGCAGACGTCCACTAAGAAGGGATTTTTGAAAATTGAACCCCAATGTGGATAAAATAGGGGTTTGAAATTTGTTTAGACTACGCGGACAAGTCGCTGTGATAATTTATATATGTATACATATATACATACATTAAAAGAATACTAAACAATAAATTGTCATCATAGATACAATGGATGCTACAAGCAGGTATATCTGCTAATCTCTTTGAACGAACTCTTCGATAATAATTAATTATTTATTCTCGATTATTATTATCGAATTTCACTCACATGTAAGTTTTTTTAAATCTAATAAGTTACGGCAATTCGAAAACTTCGCAAGCCTAAAATTTTTTCCGGCATGCATATGCATTTTTTTCATGCAAATTTTTTTTCTAGTCGAGAATTTATTACAAAGAAACTAAGTAGGAGGAAGAATCGAAACATATGCTAACTTAAATTAGACTGATATCAAGCTACTCCTAAAAATATCCCACCCGCTCTTCTTCTATGATATTTGAGTAACTTAAATCTGTTTTAAACTTTAAATTGTTGTCAATAAGGCGTATTTTACAATGGGTTATCGAGTAGTAGGTGTAAATCGGAGGCAGCGTTTAAATGCCGTGGGTTTTATTACCGATGTGATGTAAGGGAAAATGCTGTGTTTGTTTTCCGCTCGAGCGAGCCGCGGGCTGTAAACAAGAATGTATTACTTATGTGTTGGTGTTTGTACAAAGAAATGTTTATACGGATCGGATTTGTACACGCCGCCGGCGACGTTTAAACTCGATCACGACAAAAATGTTCTCAATCATGGCTTATGTGCCTGTTTTGTTAAAGATATCAAATATACCAAATTCTGCATGTTATTAAGGGCCTGTGCCGACGAAGGTAATTGTCCGCGAAGGACCGAATTGAAATCGTACACGATGAACGGAATAGCAGAAACGGTAAAGAAAAACATCGAGAAGAAACGTGCATATCAGAGAGTTTTCCATAATGTTCTCGAAGGTGTGTGAAGTCTGCCTCCGCACTGTCCGCAACTGGGCCACTGCACTGGGCCAGGCCAGCGTGGCAAATTATAGGCTAAACCAAGCCTACACCCTTCGCATTCTGAGACCTGTGCCCAGCAGTGGGCCGGCGATGTGTTGATCATGATGATGATGAAGTATTCAACTATTGTAAAAAGGACCGAGGGTTACATGATTAACTATCCGTAGAGATAAAATAAATATTACAATATTTCTTCCTATTGCATCTATAAAAACCTAATGACTTTGCATAGGTACCTATTTCCTATTTAGTTTTCTTAATTAATTGAAAAGGGCTACTCCTTTATTATTTACTAGCTGATGCCCGCAGCTTCGCCCGCGTGGATTGGTCAGATCCCCTGCAGCATTAGGATTGAGGAGTTGGACTCCAAATTTTTTATGAAACAATGTCGCAAAGTTTCTCTATCGATTAAAAAAAAAAATACGCAAATCGGTTCAGAAATCTCGGAGATTTCGGTGTACATAGGTAGAAAAAAACAACTCCCTATTTGAAAGTCGGTTAAAAAAGTAGCCTATTTTACGCCCTGGTCAATACTCAACTTGTCTGTGAAAATCCCGTCAAAATCGGTTCAGCCGTTCCGGAGATTAGCCTTTTCAAACAGACAGACAGACAGACAGACAGACAGACAGACAAAAAATTTAAAAACGTGTTATTCAGTGTTGGTATCGTTCAAATAACCATATGAGCTTAATATGAGGTAGTTATTTCGAAATTACAGACAGACACTCCAATTTTATTTATTAGTATAGATGGAATAAGTAAACATCACGTCGTGGTAACTTTCTAAGCTATGACGAAAAATACACGACCTACCTACCACAAGATTACTTACATATAAACCGCGTCGGAATTCCTTCGCAAATATTTTAAATATTGATTCGATTTCATCTGGCACGTGATAAAATATTCATTAGGATACGTTTACATGTAATGGAGCCCAAATTTGATATTTTCCACGAAGCTTATTTGAAAATATACCTAGCTACTACGAAGCAGAAAATCTATACCTATAGTAATTAGTACGCGACAGTTTGAGATGTCAATCGGGGTATGAAGCGGGACGTTTCCACTTCAGTTGCCATGTGAACCTGTCAGTAAAGGTACTTTCTTATTGACTTTCTTTGGAACAAAAAACGTAAAGTGGGGTAATCGGATTGCGAAGCTGAAGTGGTAAGTGGCAGGGCTAATAGTTCGGAAAACAGACACTCTTTCGCATTCATAATAATATTATTAAGTTTAGATTGTAATAATTGATAATGATCTTTGTTTTTCTTCTAAGTATCCCGGAAGGCTTGGACGATACTGGATTCCTCCATAGAACTTGAACTTGACCCTTCTCAACGAGACTTTCCTATATTTTCGCCGTTAACTTGATCCTAATAAAAAATAATTTTCAACTTCTAACAGCAAGGTCGTTAGCGTTTCGAGGAGATAAAAAATTTAACAGAAACAGAGACTTGAAGGTAATTTATTTTTTGTTGCAGACCCATTAATCATCCGTTTTATAAGTAGGATAGACTGTATTGGGTAACTCGAGGCTTGGTTTTGTACCTACTGGGGGTCTGGGTACAGGCGATAAGGCGCATAAACACTAAGTTTAGACTTTCAAACTTATTTTTAGGGTGATAACAAGTATTGGCTTTCAAAAGTGTTTTCATTAATTGCTTTATGATATAAACTGTTATTTTAGACTAGAATAAATTATTTCACCAAAAATTTCCTATTTATGATAAGAATAATAATTAAAAAATACATTGTTCATTAGCCACTGATTTTCTCATTTTATCAAACTTTGATGTAATACAATAATATAATTAGCATCATAATAAAAACTTACTTACATCCTTTAAACCAAAAATTGTCAAAATGGAGAACACTCAATCATGCAGGTTTCTTCACGATATCTTCTTTATCATTATGATATAGCAAATAATATTTTCTTAAAAGTTCATAACTCCGAAAAGTTAGAGATGCGAGCCCGGGATCAAACCCCCGACCTGCAGAAAAGAAGGTCAATCTCATAACCACTAAGCTATCACCTTCAATAACAACGTTTGCAATGATCGCATTCCATAAATCTCAAGTTCCGTAATACGGGGTCTGATGAATGTGAGTAAATGTCGCAAATGTGCACGATTTAGCCAAGTTCAGGAGCTGTGCGGCGCGTTAAAGGCCAAGGATTATAACTTGGCGGCGAGGGGCGGCGCCGCTACTGTACGAGACTACGAGTTATAAGGCCGGAGGATATAACTTGCAGTGCGGAGTTAGGCAGTATTTTGAATTTAGGAATGAAGTATGAACGTCCTCCTGACCGAATTTCATTTCTGAATTTCAGCCTATGGCGGCCGATCCCGCCAGAAACTAGCCATCAACCACGCAGAAGAATATTCCTAGTGCACAACTGCGTGCTAAATCACAGATGCTATCCGTTATTCCTTCGTTATTATGGTCTGATGGCATGCCATGATCACGGCATGGCTTTACCTACTCTTTGAAAAAAAACCGTCTCATTGGGATTTTTTGATAATCATGACGGTTCCGTAACTGAATAGTGCCAACGGGACCCTATTACAAAGCCTTCGTTGTCCGTCCATCCGTTTGTCAGCGGGCGCTGTATCTCATGGACCCACCATGGGACCGTATACAATATTTTCCCGTTGAAATTGTCACCGATTTTGTATTTCTATTGCAGCTATAACAACAAAAAACCATGAGGGCGATTTCAAAATGGCCGCCATGCAAATTAAAAAAATTATAAAAGGTATATAGTGTTTTACGGAACCCTCCGTGTGCGACTCGCACTTGACCGTTAAAACCATTTTTAAACAAAAAATTTTAGTTCCTTCATGTTATTGTTCTCAATAGTTTTGAATACACAGAGGGAATGTAGGAGCACAATATTCATAAGTTAGGAGGAATGCGCGGCGAGCTTAGGGCGCAGGATTAAAGCCGGGCGGGTTCGGGAAGTTATTAAATAAGTTGAAAGCGACCAACTTGCGGAGCCCACCGTCTTTATTGTTAGCAATAACTGTTGTAGTGAAGTAGTATTCGCATCTGCTTTATACGTCTATAGATATTCAATAAAACCGGCCAAGTGCGAGTCAGACTCGCGCACTGAGGGTTCCGTATTCGGGTATTTTTCCCAACATTTTGCACGATAAATCAAAAACTATTGTGCATAAAAATAAATAAAAATCTGTTTTAGAATGTACAGGTAAAGCTCTTTCATATGATACCCCACTTGCTATAGTTATCTTACTTTGAAAATTGAAACATATTTTAATTTTTTTTTAAATGATGTGACCACTTTGCGGTTTTCACATTTATTCCTGTATTTGACCTACCTACCTGCCAAATTTCATGATTCTAGGTCAACGGGAAGTACCCTATAGGTTTCTTGACAGACACGACGGACAAACAGACAGACAGACAACAAAGTGATCTTGTAAGGGATCCGTTTTTCCTTTTGAGGTATGGAACCCTAAAAAGGGAGCAGTAAGACATTTTTAGAAATCTATGATACACAAAAGGAACAGAGTGCTTGATTTCCTAAACGATGACCTTTGTGGCGGAGTGATGAGTGCAAAGTTAAAGTTTAAAAGTCTCTGGCAGGGAGTTACCACGACACTGAGTGTCTGGCAATGCATGACGTGATTTCTAATACTATTGCGAAGAAAATATAAAACAATTAGACCTTATACTTTGACGTAAGATTTTTTTACACCTTTATTATCTGTTATCTCAGAAAGCCACCATGATTCAAACTTCATAGTCGCTGTTCGTTCCTCCCTGATTTGGGGGCAATACCTACACAGAGAAGCTTTTAGCTTTTACAAAATAACGAATGTCTGGCACGCGCTGGCTCTTGGTCTAATGTTTAGTTTTTATTTGGGAAACTTTATTACACACACAAACACATTATACAGAAAACATTAGAAGAAACTCATAGGTCTATGAAGAAACTAAACTACATTTTCAGAGTAGTTACTTTGCTAGGGTAATAAATGTACGTGCGCTAGAACATGCGTGACTAAGTAAGGCAGTACATGAATTAATCAGCGCCTTAATAGAGCGGCGTTGTTTGAGAATAGCTTACACATACATTTAGCTATTACACAACACAACATAGCTACTTTAATTACCCACGAGTAGGAACGTTTTACAGCTTTATTTTAGTACGGAATAAATATACCGATCTAATAGCTTAAGCCCGCGAATTCGTGCGCGTGGACTACCCGAATTTCAAACCCCCATTTTACCTTCTTAGGGGTTAAATTTTTAAAAATCCTTTCTTAGCGGATTTTTACCACATAATAGCTATCTGCATGCCAAATTCTAGTTCAATCTGTCCAGTGGTTTGAGCTGTGCGTTGATAAATCAGTCAGTCAGTCAGCTTATTTTTTTGTATAGGTATATACAGATTGTGTTTACAAAGGTATAATAAAAAGAAGTTATAATATAAAGAAGCAGTGAAAGAAGAATGGTTAAGACGTTGACCTAACAGTCGGGGGTCCAGGGTTCGATCCCGGGCACGTAACTCTTACTTTTTTACTTTTCGGAGTTAATTAAATATCACTTGCTTTAACGGTAAAGGAAAACATTGTGAGGAAACCTGCATACCTCAGAGTTCCCCATAATGTTCTCAAAGGTGTGAAAAGTACGACAATTCGCACTTGGTCAGCGTGGAAGACTATGGCCGAAACCGTCTCATTCTGAGGACACGTGCTCAGTAGTGAGTCGTGAGTTGATGATGATAAAGGGCCCAATAACAGCTATATCACATTGTCCTATCTAAACCATATTTAGGTCTCACAGTAATTTGAGAAATAGTACCTATTAAACCATTTAGAATTAATGATAAACTTGCATGTTATTTGGCCAATATGCTTCCATTCAATTACCCAATTCAAATATTCTCTCAATTTCGATAGATAGCGGTTACGACCAGGACAGGGAGGCTGAGTAGGGTAGGGTAGGGTAGGGGAGGGGAAGGTATCCAAATCGGATTCGCCGTAATTCGCTTCCTGGCGGCTTCTTAGCCGGGGATTAAAACCTACTCCTGGACTCAACCGATAGACCTGACGCTAGACGTGGCTTATACATAATTGAATAGTCAATTCGATTTGCCCAAAATATCTAATACTACCCTACTTGCAAAGACATTACAAATGTAGCCACGCGAGGAATGTAATCTCGGTGAGATATCTCGATATAATCATAGCCTCTTATGTAAAGCGTACTTTGACTGCTCCAAAATGAGATAGATTTATACTCGTATGTAAGACATTCATCTGTCGTCTCATTTAAACTTTATCGAAGCATATCTATAGCCTAGTGGTTAAGACGTCCGCCACTTGTAACTTTTCTTAGTGCGAATTAAGTAATTAAATATCAGTTGTTTTAACGGTGAAGGAAGACATCGTTAAGAAACCTGCATGCCTGAGAGTTCTTCATAATGTTCTCAAAGGTGTGAAGTCTGCCAATCCGCACAAAGTCAGCATTTTATAGGGTTCTGTACCTCAAAAGGAAAAGCAGAACCCAGGATAACTTTGCTCTCTGTGTGTCTTTAAACTATAATTTACTAGCTAGTGCCCGCGACTTTGCAACAGAGCTTCGCACAGATTTCGGATTTGTTGCAGGGAAAACAGAAATACAACTTAATATGATGAAGACGTGAAAGAAAGTCTACACTGAGGTAGTAAAAACATTCGACCGACTCACTCCCAGATATCCGCAACCAGAGAGTAACTCGGAGTGTAAATAAGCAACTGAACTACTGGAGTAACTTTACAGTAGTTGAGGAATACAGGTGTATTTATACAAAATAGTTTTTAAATTATCGTACAAGAATGTCGAAAAAATGCCCGAATACGGAGCCCTCGGTGCGCTAGTCTTACTCACACTTGGCTGGTTTTTTATATAGGGGTGAAAAATTGGTGTGTATTTTGGTTGTATACTAAGTATAGCTAAATTAAAAAAAAATTGATATAAGTAATTTAGAGATTAAAAAATCGGTTGATAAAACTGAATTCTTGATTTAAAAAAAATAATACGAGCTAAAACTCAGTTTAATAAAAGCAAAAGCTCAAAACACAGGTCCGGTATCGCCGCTGTATAAAATCGCAGTAATAAATACTAGTTAGGAGCTGCGACTCCGCGAACTGCACCAAGTTATTTAATTACTTCCTTGACCAGCCACCGACGACACTTTATTACGTTTATTATATTATATACTGGCGCTTGCCCGCGACTCTGACGGAAAAACGGATGACAAGTTAGTAGATAGATAGACAAACTTACACATTATTATTGTAAATTGAATACTTGAAAAGAGCAACCGCCGAATTTCTTGCTGGTTATTCTCGGTAAGAACGGCATTCCGAACCCGTGGTAGATTATTTTGACGTTTCAAAAGCACTTGTAAAAGTTTAATTGAATAAAAATAATTTGAATTTGAATTAATTATGATGATGCCCGCAACGTCGTCCGCGTGGATTTAGGTTTTTTAAAATCTTCGATTAAACGAATGGACCTTTGAGGACCCCGTGGGTACTCTTTGGTTTTTCAGGAAAAAATTGGCTTTGTTCGTCCCCGAGATGTAAGCTAACTCTGTACCAAACATCAAAATCGGTCAAATTGTTGGGCCGTGAAAAGCTAGCAGACAGACAGACAGACACACTTTTACATTTGTAATATTAATAGTATGGATAATTTTAGTAAGTATGGAAAATCTGTTAAAGTTGGCGATTGAAATATCAGCCTACCTTGTTCGAAAAAATATTTCAATGAACTTTTGAATTTCACGCAAAAATTGTAATATTTTTTCAAAACTGTGCAAAAATTTTATCACAAAATAAGTAGGTATAACATGGATAACATTCACATAATTAGCCTAGATTACAAACCAGCAACATCTCCTGAAAGTTATTTTTGGAAACTTTTCATTTTCTCTTCCTCTCTCGTAATTAGGGTAAGCTAATGTTGCAATTGTGTTTGTCTGTGTCATTATTTTTAGATTCTAAATGTCCATGCGACTTTCACTATCATATTATTATTTGAGATATTTTTTTTTAGATTTTTCACTATAAAGATATTATTGTTAATTTAGTCAAAATATAATACCTACCTACATAATAAATTTGGTGTTTTTAGGGTTCCATATCTCAAAAGGTCTGTCAAGCAAGCTATAAGGTACTTTCCGCTGACCTAAAATCATGAAAGGCAAGTAGGTGGGGTCTTATAGCGCAAGTAACGTTAAAAATCCAAAAACCCGGGAATTTGTGGTTACATCACAAAAAAACAAAATGGTGTTTTCGTCTTTCAATTAAGATTACTATACTAAGAGGGATATCATATGAAAAAGCTTTACCTGCATAGTCTCAAACAGGTTTTTTTAAGCATAAAAGTTTTTGATTTATCATGCGAAAGGTTGAAAAAATACGACTGTAGTACGGAACTCTCGGTACGCGAGTCTGACTCGCACTTGGCCGGTTTTTTGTTTTTGCAGTTTATCTTGACAAAATAGGAAATGTGGAAATTCCTTACTTGGGTTATCTAACGATTTAGAAATTAGCCGTTGGTTAAAAAAATAGGTAAGCCCACGCCGACATGCACAAAATCTCAAAGCTAGTTTCATCTTTAATGAATGCAAATGACAATAGTGTCGGAGTGGCAGATTGTCTCGTGCCGCGTCTGCAGCATCCGACGATAAAATGCATCTTATTACATTTGTCACATGAATATGTAGATTGCAGCAGGTGTGGCGGTGGAATTAACCACGCCGCTCACTTCTAGAGTTCCTTGTAAAGAAGAAAGAATCTCAGGATAAAGAGAAATTCCTTTTTTTTATACGACTTGCCAAAAAAACGTGTGTAATATTTTTAGGGTTCATGTACATGTACTATGTACGTTTATTTTTTCTACCGTAACTCCTAAATTCCTGAACAGATTTTGATGTATACCGGGATACCGTTTTAGAATCCTTTTAAAAGAGCAACCGCCGAGTTTCTTGCTGGTTCTTCTCGGTAGGAAAGGCATTCCGAACCAGTGGTAGATGCTTTTGACGATTCGAAAGAACTTGTAAAAGTCTAATTGAATAAAAACATTTTGAATTTGAATTTGAATTTACATCATCTTTTAAAACACTATGCATCAAGTTTTTGTTTGAATTTTATTTTAGGAAAAGTCGGCTAGAAACTCAACAGTAACTGTTTACAAAAAACAATATCATTAATTCCGTTAGGTGTGTGACAGCTGCATGCGAAGTCAAATTAGATTGGAATTCATCGAAAATCACAAAGTAGTTATACTTTTATGCGGAACCTTCGCAGTACGAATACGACTTGGTATTGACGTATTTGTTTGCCCTCTCTGCGTCTAGACTGAAGAAGATTAATACAATTATTGTATGAAGCGCGTGGCGCCACCTGGTAGAGCTGGTTTTATAAAGTTTTATATTTACACTAATTGATGTTCACGACTTCGTCCGATTTAGCTTTTTTAAAAATTCCGTGAAAACTGATTTTTCGGGATGAATAGTACAGTGGCTATGTCCATTCCCAGCATGCAAGCTGTCTCTGTACTAAATTTCATCAAAATTGGTCATGAAAAGGAAATAAACAGACAGACAGATAAATTATCTATCATTTATTTTGTCTATTACTAGATGATTCCGATTTTGTCCAGGTAAGTTTCGGTATTTTAGAATTCTCAAGAAAACTCTTTGATTTTCCGGGCTAGAAAGCAGCCTATTTCCGTCTCTGGGATGCAAGCTATTCTTACTAAATAGATGCTGCCTGCGATTTCCTCGGCTACGGAACCCTAATAAAAAGTAGGTAGGTATAGATAAAAAGAAAAAGTAAGTATTACCTCGAAATAAATACCAACCTTATTTTTATTACTGAGAAAATGAAATGATTGAGACAAGATAATATACGGTGTCATTAAATGGAATAGAAAGAACGATATAAAAAAACTTTATGAAGAGGAACTTTATACTTTATGGTAAAGCCATGTCGTAAAAAGAGTAAATTCAATAGCTTCTTCCTGTAGTAGGCAGCTGAACGAAGTGTAACGGCCAGTATAACTAGTCGATAGTCGGTAATCGGCAGTCGGTAAGCCGGTAATAAAATTCCGCAACCGGTAATCCCGACCGGCGCGGCTGCAATCCTCCGCAAGTTATTCAATTAGTCCTCTATTTTAGCTATTTTACTCCTTTTGGGCTCTTTGTGATGCTAGAGATAGGCTCAGTGTCCACCTAGCGGAGAGATGTGTTCAGTCGACCATTTAAATTCTTTAAAGATGACGTGATAATTTTTTCGCGTCATCAATTATGAATCCGATTGGTCGACTGAACACATCTCCTCTCCTCTCCGCTTAGGTGGATACTGGGCCTTATGTTTATTGTTATAACTTTACCTTAATTTTATAAAACGGTAGACCTGATTTAATTTGCGCGATACTCGGGCCTTGGCCAATCTCAACGAACTAACTAGCTTCGCAAGAAATATTACAGTGCACAAAAGAAACAGGTGCAGTCTCTGTTCCTTCACTCTCATAATTCGATAGGACGTCACTCCAATATGACCAAGAGAGTTCAGGTGCACAACTAACAGCCTTACGTAAAATTAGTCAAATCAAATCAAAATTATAGTTTATTTATCTCTAGGATATCTAGTGTCTTTTATGCTACTTATCTTCTTTTATGTGACTTTATCACCTGTTTGTCATAATTTATATTTATCTCCAGGACATCTAGTGTCTTTTATGCTACGTCTGTGACTGTATCACCAGTTCGGAATGTAAATTCTACTGAGAAGAGCCGGCAAGAAAATCAGCAATATCATAAAATGTGTAACAATTAATATCAATATGTAACAATTTACAGTACACCACCACCACACCAACTTGTAGATAATGAAAGCTTAGCCAGTTGCTTCCATGCAACTTTGTCAATAAGGCAACGAAATGAGGCAATTATAAGTAAAGTGTACCTACCTACCTACATAAAGTGAAGTATTCAAGTGATATTCAACCCGTTGCACCGGTAGGTAGAATACCTACCTGGTCAATAAACGGCGGCGGTCGTGCAAAAACGCGCGAATGTGTAAACTTGTGAGCTAATTGAATAACCCGGCGCGGATCGCTCGCTGACCTCCCCTCCCCCTCCTCCCCTCACCCCGGGCGCAGCGGCCGCGGGGTTGCGACCCACCTCATAGTTACCTGTTCAATTAGCCGCTTAACTTTTGTTAATGAAGTGTGGCTAACTGGTTTTTTGTAAACAAATTAGTTTTTGCTAACTTTTCACGTTCGGAGTTTCTCTATATTAGTTTTTAGGGCCTTCACCCTTCTCATTGTGAGAGGAGACATTTAAGGCCCGGTAGTGGACCGGCAACAGGGGTTAATAATGATGATGATAATGATGATGTGTGGCTTCCAACTCGAACTCGGTTCAGTCGACTGCAATAGGTAATCAACGTTGACTCAAATCAGTAACTGGATGGGTGCTAACTTTGAACATCCAATTTTGGCCTTTCATTTCCTGTCTATATCTTGGAGAGCACGATAAGCCGTGAGTCTTGCGCCTGATGTCTCTCTTGTCATATCAGATTGCTGTCCTTGAATATGAGAATTAGGTATATGTAGAGAGTGTACCTGTACTTGCGCACACCTAGGCAGGTAATATCTCGTAGGTAGTTGGCTAGTTAACGTCGAGATTGGGCGTCGTGGCCGAATGTCGGTCAGGAGCACATTATCGCGGGTCGATGGAACTGCCTCAGTGATAGTCGCAGACAGTTAGTTACTGAGAGCGCAGAGTCACCGCTGGGGGGCTACTTATATCTCTGCACGAGCTATCGGCGATTGCAGGCGGGCCATTGGCCTAGCGAGTAGCTACATGAAATTAATACTTACCATGAAGAATATTTTGCTATACGTTACAAGTTTAAGTTAGTGTACACACCGTATGATAGCGGTTTAGTAGTTTATTTTATTTTTGGTTATATCTCTTTTATATCTAATATTAATGCGTTAATATAGTATTATATATGGTTTAGTTTATTAATTATTTATTTAGGTTTATTACATACACCACCTCCCACTGTCCATTTGTTTGTTTTCTCCATATCGTTAAATCTTGTCTGGAAGAGATCGCTATTTAGAGATAATACCGCGTTTTTGCACCTTTCTTTGTTGTAACTTGTCATTTGTATTTTGTGGTGTAATAAGGTATATACATACAATACATACATACTAGTATCATTAGCAATCATTATTATCATCGACCCATCGCTGCGTTATGTAGCAGTGTCTAATGAGAAGGTTTTGGCTATAGTCTCCCACGCTGGCCGAGTGCGAACTGGCAGAGCTCACACACCTTTGAGAACATTATGGAGAATTTCTTCTACACGCAAAATTCAAATTTTTAGGTCTGGATTGGGCTATACATTGGTCAATCAATCAGTCAGTTTTTTTCTATATTCCGCATATCCACTGGCCCCACTAAGCCCCAGTTCGAGTCAATCGGACATCGGACAGAGGTAGCACTACGCTCTTATCGGAGGCTTCTTTACGGACCTCTATTCACACCTACGAGTATATACCTAAGCGGCTATTCTCTACTTCTCCACATTGTGCCGAGAAGGAAATACTTACCTACTTCCTGAATTTTGGAGCTCGCTTTTGTCGTGTTTGCCGTAAAGGTAAATAAGCTTTTTGAAATTTATTTTGTAATGTCATTGATCGACCGTCTACTTGGGTAAAGTTCATCCGTCGGTCCGTCCATCTGACTGTCAGAGCCTCGTAACTTCTAAATGAATATACACAATTACTTTACTCCAAATTCGTAATTTGCAAATCAGTAGTCCACGATGAACACACGATTGCCGCGAAACAACGAACTTTTTGAAAACGACTACGCCTTGATTTTTTTTTATCAAAAAATTATAGCTCATGTCAGTAATATAATATTGTACATATACTAATTATTGATTCTAATGACACACACATCCCAATCTGTTTAAGCATTTAGAAGTTATGGGGGAATTAAAAAACTCTCTTAGAAATACCACGAAAACATTACACACGTGTTTAGGCAGTCGTATCACAAAAGACGCCATAATACTTTATAATACAATGCAATATAAAAGTGAAGCATAATGCCTTATATCTGGCACTCCGAGATTCCCCAAACTTATGTAACGGCCGAGTTATGCCGCACTTTACACTATCTCACTATCTTCAACTACATTTATGTAGAGTTATGTTTGCATGAAGCAGTAGTAAGTACCTAGTAGTGTAGAAAGTGGCTTTCTTTTTGAAACTAGCTTTTTATTTTGAAGGCGTTTTAAGAATACGGGGGTTTTTGATGTCTGAAGACTCAAAGGAATAAAAACCTTAATTTGCTACAATCCCCTGAAAAAGGCAAATCTGTATGGTACAACATGCAGCAAGCGACATGCTAAGCATGCAGAAAAAGCCAGCCACCAAGCAAGCCCCAAGTAACCACGCAACACCACAAAAAACCCACCAGAACACACTCGACGCACTGTCGCTCGACGTTGATAACAATAATGATGATGATAATCCCGTATGATATAGGAATTTGGCTTTCATTACGATTGAAAGGGTTTACTACTTCATATTATAATAAATATTTTATCGATTTTAATTCCACATTTTTGATTTTAACACAAATGAAAGTTAAAATCACACAGCAATAACTGCGAAAGTCATGCATACAATATTGTATTAAAAACGTTCAGTTTGATTAGGCGCGTAGTTCGTTAGCTAATTGGGTAAATATTTGCCAATCGTTTAGTAGTACCAGCACATCGCGCACAGCTCACTCTATAAAGTCCTGTTACCGGTATCATTATAATTATATCCTACTAATATTATAAACGCGAAAGTTGTATGTATGGATGTTTGTTACTCTTTCACGCAAAAACTACTGGACGAATTTGACAGAAATTCGAAATGGAGATAAATTATTCCCTGGATGAACACATAAGCTACTTTTTATCCCGGAAAATTAACTCCCACGAGATTTTTAAAAACTTAAATCCACGGGAACATCAGTTTTCATCTTGGCCATCAGTTTTCGTTCAGGCTTTTATTTTTGAAAGACCGTCATTTGATCACATTGATTACAATGACACCCCAATCATCACGCAAAAGCACGCTTACACGGGCAATTGAAATTCCTCAATGTCATGCAATTTATTCAATTATGACGTCACGAACACATTGAGCTGTTTACCGCAATACCCAGAAATACTTGAAAATTTCGGAAATGTTATGAGAAATAATTACTCCGGATTGCTTCTTGTTTTTTTTTTTTGCTCCAGGTTGATCCATACGTGTTGCCGAGCAACAATTGCTTAAAAAACATGCCCTTGTAAGCGCACCATAAGATAGACTAAAACAAATTCAACGTCAGTTCACGTGTAGGGCACGTAGGGTCAGCGTGGCTAGGCTTGCACCCAGCCATAGTCGCTTACACTGGCGGATGCAAACCTATCATTGTCGCTGTTAGTACCTTAATTTTTTTCCAAGTATTTACAACAACAACAACAGTACAAGAAATAACACTTAATTTCTTTTAATTATTATGAAGACTTTTTTAAAAAATTTATGATTCCAACTTCAACTCTCTACCTATTACCGTTCGCGAGATACAGCTCGCTAACAGATAGACGTATAGACAGAGGAGGCTTAGCAATAGGGTCCCTTTGGCACCCTTCGGTACTTAACCCTAAAAAACTATTTCTAGCTACAATATAATGTAGGTCAGGTCAAAGCATCCCAGCAACATGCGAGCAACTCTGCAAAATATCATACTTTTTGCTCATTCAGATATGATATGGAAGCATCTTTCAGCTGTTTAGCGTGCAATATATAATACAAATGACTGCGGGTTTACGTGTTACAAGCGAATGAAATAAAATAAACGGTTCTCTTTCAATCAGCGACCGTATCGCGCCGCATCGCCCGTTACTTGCTTCAAAATGTGTGAATGGTTTTACTATCGCCCGCTGAGTAGAGATATATTCAATTTTCTTCCCGAGAATTTGTTACCAAGTGTGTTACATTGCATGATAAAATAAAAAAATATTTTTTATTTCATTAAACTTTTACAAGTCAAATGTATCTACCGCTGGTTCGGAATACCTTTTCTACCGAGAAGAACCAGCTAGAAACTCGGTGGTTGCTCTTTTCAAGGATTTGATGTACAATATTTACGTCATGTACGTAATTGAAGTCCTGCGCATTGCTGGAGCGAGCTGCAGGTCAAACTCACGTTCTTTATCATTAACATAATCTTCGATTGTATAATATGCCTTTTTCAGGAGCATATTTTTAATAGATTTTTTAAACTTGTGTAAAGGCAAGGATACATTGTAATGTGGACTTTTTGATTTTCCGAGACAAAAAGTAGCCTATGTCCTTCCCCGAGATGTGAGCTCTAACCAATTCTGTACCAAATTACATCAAAATCGGTTAAACTGTTGGGCCGTGAAAAGCTAGCATACAGACAGACAGACTCACTTTCGCATTTATAATATTAAGTATGGTGGATTTATGTAGTTTAAAGATTAGTTATTATGTAGTTAGAAAGAGAGAAAGGAATTCCTAATCTCTGAGTATGTAATCTAGTAATCAGAATTAATACAAAAGAAAATTGCCACCACCCAGCGAAAGTCCCGTAATTCACGGTAAAAAATATAAACACTCCCCTTATTATGTGATTGTTGTCTTTGATGAAAATGTCTTTTGTTGAGTATAAATAGTCCCCGTCACTGTCAAAGGGCGTTTCGTTCGTTTTCGTTGTTCCTCTCAGGCTTGCCTATTGAATGTCTACGCAATATATATTAAAGGTAAATACATTTACATAGGGAACGAATATTAAGAGCTGATTTTCTGTTTGCTCTGAGTTGTATTAGGTTCGTATTAAACTTTTTATGAAAATAGATTTAATCTAAGAAGTGTGTGCATGAATTTAGACTATTGAAACTCCACCAATCCTTCAGAATGTAAGTTGTATCTGAGTTTTTTTTTTTGTTGGAATCAGTCGAGAGCAGAAAACAAAACATTTTGAGTCGTCTATGGGTTTTGTTGTCGATCAACTAGTAGATAATAACCTAATAAACAAATACTTAAATACATGTAATTTTTCAATATGGTTGGAAAAATTTCAGTAAAAGTCAAAGCCACTTATTCAAATTAGGAATCCCTGTACACCTAGGTATTGATTGTCAATTTTGTTAAATAACTGTTGTAATTGTAAAAATTAATTTCGTAAACTTTAACGATACATTTTATCAAGCTACTAAGACGAACTTTTGTATGAGTTAAACAGATCATCATTTATATATTTTGGTCGCAAATAAGCAGGTACAAAACATAATATAGCAAAAAATAAATAACAATTATTATGTTAAGCAACCTTGACCTAATTGGCCGGCAGGATGGACCTTCGCTTTAACTTAAAATTCAAGTACTTTGCAGAGGTCAGATGGTAATTAAAGAATTTACGAAAAAAGTTTTAGTTACTTACCGAAAACTGGAAAAACCGTAGTAAAATATGAAACCGCCATCTAACCTCAATAACTGTAGAGAGAATCCATAATGAACATTAGGATCGAAAAGGTGCAAAAAAATGATTCCAAAATGCATAGGTGTGAATTGAACGAGTTCTGCTATCAGACTGTGATCTCTTTTGTCCATAAAATAGAGTTCAATATCAATCGATAGTGATGCATTTTGAATGAAATATTTGTGTGGTATACCAAATTTAACTTTATGATTTCGATGTTAGGGTTTGGTTTTGATTGTAATGAGTCCGTGACCAGGATCGAAGATAAGTGAGGTTGCACAGCTCTGCTGAAATATTAGTGTTGTGAAGGCTCCTTTGGACTGCAGAACCTATTGTCGCGTAGAGATAGCTACGGCGTAGCGCTACAAAGCTACGAGCTACGCTGTAGCTGTTTGTAAGGATTTGATTTTATCAGGATAATATGTGTAATATTTTTCGGCAAGAATATCTCGTCATTCACATCCACAGTTCATTTTTTTCTCCGAGTATTTATATTTTTCATATCCTTGATTCAATTTATGTCGTAATAAGGCTATGATATGAGAAATGATTATACCCAGAAAACGAGCGTCAATTCACTGAGCACTTAAGGAGAATAGCTAATGAACGTACATAATATACACGTAGAATCATAACCCTTTTTATAATCGGGTAATAACCTAATTTCTGAAAATTGGGTCGATAATTTCGACATGACCTAATCTAATAACACAGTAATTTTCCTCGATCAAGCGATTGAATAAACGTAAACAAACAAATTAACCCAAATTACTTATCCGTGGTTTATCTTCCATCTCAATTTGGGGCGCTGGAGTGGAGAGGGAGGCAAGACGAGAGGTGTGAACACAAACGCACAAAGGTGGCCCTCGACTCGAGGGCAAGCCTGAGGACAGCAGTTATTACGAACACAACCAAACTGTACAAGTGTTTTTATACACTCAGATATCCCGCGACTTCACCCGCGAGGATTTTCATTTTATGAAATCTCTATGGAAAATCTTTGAGTATTTTTCGGTATAAAAAGTATCCCATATCAGTATCCATGGTGCGATGTAATACCTTTATGCCAAAATACATCATTATAAGTAGGTACCATAAAGAAAAACCGGCCAAATTATTTTGGCCGGTTATCCAACCTAACTATCTTATATACCTACTAAGAAATTGTCCATTGACGCATCTTAGTCTTTCTTGAATATAGATACACTTTGTTGACGTGTTCTCTCATCACTTACACTCGGTACAATGGCATGGCATCAGAGCGGGTGACATAAAAATGTACAGCGAAGGTTCAGGTGTATGATATCGGATACTCTTTCATTAGTCGGTTCGTTAGCAGAGGATACAAATGGGGTAAATATTTGCACATAGCTGATGGATTATGTGCGATCCCGGACGGGATTAGTGCCGGCGCGCGGGATGAAAACTTTCATGTACGCGGGATAAACATTTTGTTACCTGTACTTACTTAGTTTTAAAACTTTCATATTTTTTAATTTTATTTTTACTAGCAGTTGCCCGCGACTATATCAGTGCAAAATTACAGTTTTGATACCCATTAGTTCAAATAGTAGCTTAGATTACTTCACCGCCTGCTTAATGTGTTTTTAAAACTGGTTTAGCCGTTTTAAAAATTAGCTGGAACATATAATAATGCCTTTATTTTGTCAGATGACAAAAGCCCACAGTATTGTGTTAGTAACCATCTGAACCTAAGTTAGTAACTATAAATACGTGTTAGTAAGAAACTTACGTTAGTTAATAAAATTCAAAATACTTACAAACTAATTAAGGACAGACTAAGTAAAATATTTTTTATTACTGGTTATTATTTTATTTTAAAGTCAAAGTCAAAACTAATTATTCAAATTATTGAGTATCAAATTGACGTAGGTAATGGTGGTAATTTATTAATCTAAGGTGCTAATCACACATAAGACTAAAGCTACAAGGGTTCCAAACGTGTCTGGGTATCGAAATTAGAAGAATCATTGTCATCAGTTTTCTCAAAAAGTTCTTCGTTGGACAAATTACGGATTAACGCCTATACTTGGGGAGTTTTGTTTACTTGAGAAGTTTGGTCGCGGCTCTGAACTTGACTCCACACAAGTACTTAGTTGCAGCGCGCTACTGTGAGTGCAGTTCACAAGTACCGGCAACTTAACTATGCACTAATTCCACTTAAGCGATACGTGCCAAGCTTGCAGCTGTGTTTCATTAACACAGGTTTATACAGCCTATCACAGGCCCCTGAGGAAATGGCCAGCAGTGATAACCTAGTGGTTAAAACGTTGCCTCTTTTAGGGAGGTCGGGGCTTCGAGCTCGGGCACACATTTCTAACTTTTCGAAGCTATATACGTTGACTCGTGATATCGCTAATAAAACCTACCTGGAATAAATAATTTGACTTTGATAGTAACTTAAATTAAGTATAATTAATAAATTGTTTCAATTGAAATGATACTGAGGAATTTATTTTACTCGAAACTCTGAAGAAGTGAACTAAAGGGAAGTACCTAGCACTAAGGCTAGGCTTTAAGCCTAGTTCGCACTATGCTAGTATTTTAGTCTAGTAGCGAGTCATTTAGTAGCTAATCGTGTCTGAACACCAAAAATTTAGTCGAGTAGGTTAGTAAATTATTTAGTCGAGTCGATCCATTTTATTCTATTTTTATCGGGCGAGTAGCACCTCCCACCACGCGTCCGTGCTCACTGGTTCGCCGGCTAAACAAGTCCGAACCTGTCGATTTAGTCGAGCTCTTTAGTTGCCGAAAAAATGTCGTTTCGCTGGAGCGAAGATACAACTTTAAAATTTGTTTCTCTCTATATCCAACATGAATGCTTGTGGAATTTTAAGTCCCCGCAATATAAAAATAAACACATTAAACAATCCGCATACTTGGATTTGGAAAACAAAATGAATGTACCCGGATTTGGTGAAAAGGAAATTAAATTGAAAATTAAAAACATCAGGTTAGTGCATAATTTTATTATTTTATTTCAAAAGCATATTTATTACCATGATGCAATAAGCTCTTAATTACTATTATTGTAATTGTTACTATTATTGTTGGTAAAAGTAGTTTTACCTAACGAAATCCATTCCTTTTTAGATCGACCTACTCCCAGGAGTTGAAAAAAATAAAGGACTCCAAAAAATCAGGCGCTGGGACTGACACGGTTTATATTCCTTCTGTAAAATGGTTCAGTTTATTGGATGCATCCCTGAGAAACTTAACCTCAACACTGACACACAGTGAAAGTAATCTGGTAAGTAGGTACCTACTCTAGGATTTTGGGGCTGGGTAGTTTTCAATGTATCATTCTTGTCTGCCAAGAGACAGAACCGCTTCCTACAAAATAATTTGCATATCTCTCCCGACGATCTATAGACCTTTGAGATGAACGGTTACTTAAAGAAATTGGCAGTGGTTGCATTCCGAGAGACTCTGGTTCATTTCTCCAATTACCAGGAACGATAGTTCCTGCTTCATAATTTTCTTTGTCTACTGTGTATTCATACTGTTTGTTTTGTAATTCTGTTTGTCGGAGCCAATTATGTAAAGCGCAACATGTCTTTACTATCTTAACAACTTTCTCAGGACTATAGGGCATCGGTTTCTCAAATACTCTGAATCTGGCAGCTAGTATACCGAAAGCATTTTCTACTATTCTTCTAGCCCGAGACAAACGATAATTAAAAATTTTTTGCTGTGATGTTAATCGATTTCCTGGGAAGGGTTTTAACAAATATTCTTTCAAGGGAAATGCATTGTCGCCAACTAAGACATGATCCTCTGGTAGAATACCGTTTTCTAATTCTTGGTACAAACTACAGTTACGAAATACGCCTCCATCAGAAACCCTTCCAGTACATCCAACGTCAATATAACTAAAGCAATATTTATGATCTACAACAGCCATTAAGACAATGCTGTTTGTCTCTTTGTAATTATAGTATAAACTTCCTGATTCAGGGGGTGCCTTAATCACGACATGTTTGCCGTCGATTGCGCCACAGCATCCTGGAAAGTGCCATTGATTTCGGAAACCATTTTCAATTATTTTCCAGTCTGTAGTAGTAGGAATCTGAAAAAAAAAAAAAATATTCATGAATACTTTGATACTAATAACATTTTATTTGTTTCAGGCTTCCGATAGTTTACACACTGATGAGACTACAGATACTGAGCAAAATAGTACTGTAGTGGATACTTTTCGTGAACCTACACCTCCTCCTCCACCTCCTCTTCCACCTCCTCCTCCACCTCAAACAAAAAAAAGGAAAATCGCCCAGCTCTCGAGCATGGTTAGACAATTAAAAGAGATAGCTGATACTAGTAACTCTACAGTCGAAGAAAATGAGTTTGAGGTCTTCGGAAAACACGTTGGTCTTCAACTGAAGTCTTTGCCCCTACTATTGGCATTAGAAGCACAAGAGCACATTCAAATTTACATAAATAGAATTCGACGTCAGCACCTTCAAACCGCATCTGAACAAAACGGAATCACCAGGACGCCACAGTCATATGCTACAGAATCACCATATAGCGATTCTTCAACATATTATAATGACACCAGTAATTATAATTTGGAAGAGCAAGCAACTGAATGTTTTTCCTCGTCCATTTTACCTACAGATAATTCTGAACATGTCTCGGATTATCAGCTTTCCTCAAATATGTTTCCATCTGGCCATGTTAACCAGAATGAAACGCAGAGCGTTACAATTATATCAAATGACTTAATTTTAACAGCAATGCAGAACGCTAATGTTAATAAATAAACGTTTCATAATAAATCTGTTACTGTTATTTAATCTTACCTTGATAAATTCCGTTAATGATTCATAGATTGCTGCACAAACTTCGATGATGAATTCGGAAATAGTAGATTTTCCGAGTCTAAATATATGTGTGAGTGTCCTTAAACTACACCCAGTAGCAAGGAAGTATAGAACTGCTTGTAATTTTGTAATTGCAGGAATCGCACTTCTTAAAAGGGTATCTTTACGCTGAATTTGAGAATGTATTTTATTTAACAGAAAATTTACACAACTTTCGGACATTCTCAAACTATCGAAGTATTCTTTGGGATCTTCCAATGCTAATTCCTTCAGAAGACAATTAGTAGCTCCTAGTTTTTCTCTTCTATCGATCCATTTTCGTACCCATAGCTTCTTTTTATTAATCACACAAATTTCCTCATCCACCTCTTCTAAAATAGTCGTTACGATTAGCTTAATTAGTTTATTTACTTTATTGCGTTGTAGGCTGTTCATCTTGCAAAACACCACTCACTTGTAAACTGTACTCGAGCGAAGTGCGAACGATTTTTGGCCAGTAGCGAATATTTTAGGTTACTAAAACACTCGCCACTCGACTAAATACTAAAGTAGTCCGAACTAGCCTTAAGTCTGTTTAAACAAATAGTTCCGAGCGCAGAGATGAGTTTGTAAGTTCTTGACTTGTGTACAGCGGGCGCTAGCTGCCACTCAGGTGCCGAACACTACGTGCTCGGCTAGGTGCTTGTTGCATTTTCTAAAGTACCGGGTTTGAGTCCGAGCTCTGGCGAAAATAGTTAGAAGACTTTATTGTACACAAAATAGAAATAAACCAAACAAGAAATTATAAACTCAAAATAATTGTTTGCAAAGGCGGCCTTATTGCTAAAAGCAATCTCCACCGGGGAACCTTTGGTAAAAGGAGAGACTAACCTGGTGTGAAGGGGTTTTCCTGATAAGAAATGCCTAAATGTTACATGGTACTTACCTATAGGTTAATCCGCCAAGTGAAGAACAATATATAATACTAGCTGATGCCCGCAGCTTCGCCCGCGTGGATTGGTCAGATCCCCTGCAGCATCAGGATTGAGGAGTTGGACTCCAAATTTTTTATGAAACAATGTCGCAAAGTTCTTCTATCGATTAAAAAAGAAATGACGCAAATCGGTTCAGAAATCTCGGAGATTTCGGTGTACATAGGTAGAAAAACACAACTCCCTTTTTGAAAGTCGGTTAAAAAAGTAGCCTATGTTACACCCTGGTCAATTCTCTACTTGTCTGTGAAAATCCCGTCAAAATCGGTTGAGCCGTTCCCAAGATTAGCCTTTTCAAACAGACAGACAGACAGACAGACAGACAGACAGATAGACAGACAGACAAAAATTTTAAAAACGTGTGATTCAGTGTTGGTATCGTTCAAATAACCATATGAGCTTAATATGAGGTAGTTATTTTGAAATTACAGACAGACACTCCAATTTTATTTATTAGTATAGATATAAAGAACCCTAAATACTATTGTTGCCAGCTTCTCAGTTAAATTATGAAGCAATATCATTCCAAGGGCATATTTCAAACTAAATAGTGAGACTTGGGTTCTTCCGTAAACTAGATATAAAGGAAATGTTCATAAAATCCCCGCAGCACTAGTCCAGCCCAGTTTCCGCGGGCGAAGCGGCGGCCAGGCGCTTCGGAGTTCTTAGGCTGGTTTTCCACTAGAGATGTAGCTATGCAGCTATGTTGTGAGGAGGTCAAAGATAAATAATTTACGGGACCATATAACCGTTTCTACTAATGCTAAGTAGTGGAGTGAAAAAAATGTGCTATGAAGATGTTACTCTAGCTAAGTGGTGTATCGACTGTAGGCACAGCACGGGGCGCTGCGCCTGCGCATTGCTACACCACTCGCGTATCCGTAGCTCCCACCCGTAGCGCAGCTCCCATCCTCGGCTCTCCGTAGCAAGCATCCCTCCATATAAAACTATAGCTTCGTTGAATCGTGGTTGAACCCGTTCCACCAAATAATGCTAAGCTATGCGGAGCAATGAAAATGATTGGTGGATATCACACACGTCTACACCAACGTACGCGAAGCATAGCACATCTCTGGTGGGAAAGCAGCCTTGTCTGAAGCACAGCGCGAGATAGTTTGACTTCAACCTCGAACTGCTCGAAACTGGATCATTGTTAAAAGTATTACAACCACTTCTTATTTTGCTCTTTACAAACTTATACCAATCAAACAAGGAGGCTTTTGCAAGCTCTTTTATTTTGTCAAACTTTCAGCTAAAGCAGGTTGGTTAACAGCCGTCTATAAAATAAATGTGTTTTTGATGTACGTCCACCCCTGGACGTGTCTTGTAGGGTCTTCCACACGCCTCTAACCAACGCTAGCGCTGCGTTTTCCGGCGCGAGGTCCCCACTCCAACACCTTGGGACCCTAACGTCTAACGGTCTTTGAGTTATGATCAGGTATCATCTGCCCACTACCACTTTATTGCAACCCACTGAGCTATGCTGAGAACAAAAAAATTTTGATTAAAATTTTTTAAACCCCTTTAATTAATTACAGAAGTCGGCTAAATATGGCAGCGTTTGCTCCAAAATAATTTTTAATGATTTTGTAACATTTAATGAAATTCAATTAAGCAACACTGTAGGTACAAGTACCTAAAGCAGTGTTAAAACGTAAAACAGTCATTGAAATAAAAAGTGATCGTAAAATTGCTCGCCGGAAAATAAAATTCAAACAAAGGTGTAATAAACGGGGCTTAAAAAGGTATTCACGCACTTCGCAGGTACCCACTACCGGCTACAGCGGTGCGGGATAAGGCTGCCTGTCCACTGAAGGGGAGCGGAGTGGAGATGTGTTCAACAAATCAATCAGATGACGTAATATGGAGTTCTATATGGAGTTATTTCTCAATAATTTTACTGGTCGTAACTCGTAACGTAACTTATACGTCTGCTTCTTTCTGACTAGGCAGGCAGTGGCGTGTATAGGGTCTCAGATAAGCAGTGTTTTTTGCTTCTATGAAGTGCATGGAAGTGCAGGCAGCTAAGTCTTTTCACTAGAGATGTGTGAAGCTGCATCTGAAATTTAATAATATTATTGTTTCATTTCCATATAGCTTAATTCACCTTAGCTGTGGTAAAAATAAAAGTGTGTCATTTATGGCTTGCCAATCCTGAAGCTACACATACCTGCCTGGTAGAGAGGCAGCTTAGCAGCGTTCACCCGTTCTAAAAGAGACCTAACTGAAAAAATAAATAAAAAATCGCTGTAGTTAGGAAAATACTTAGGAAGTAGAGCTACTCCTTCTTATATGATAATGAAATGAAATCAAAATTAAATGTATTGATTTAAGTAGGACCATTTGTGCCACTTATAATATTTTTAAGGCCTCTACCACCGCACCGCTGCCGGTTCGAAAAGCAATCTGGTTATCCGTTTAAATACATGCTCGGCAAGCGATCTCAAAAAAACCTTAGGGTGGTTTCAGACTATCACTTTTTTCTCCGCATTTTATGCTCATTTTAGCATATTTTTTACTATAAAAAATGCGAAAATTGCGAAATGAGCAGGTGATGATAAGTGATTACTACCACCCATGATCATTTGCAGCACGAGAGGAACCACTAATGATTGAAGCAACCACCATTGCTTTTCAGGAATTAGTTGATCCGCTCTTTGCATAATCCATATTATGCACTTACACTACATTTCACGCTTCAATAAACCAAATGAACCGTGCATGCGCTCACTCCGACGCGTTTGTTCGGACCAGTGGGTCAGCTAGTAGTAATAGGGATTGGCGACTTTTGCGGCTCGTGTGTATACGAACTTATAAGAAATTAGACGCGTGTGACAAAAGACGCGCGTAAAAATGCTGTTATGGGATGCCGGGTGTAGAAAAAGATTTGATTAACTTTATTAATTTAATTAAAATTATTTTGTTAAACTTTTAATCTAGCTTTTAATTTAATATTTCCTAATAGCCTTTAGAAAACTGTGTGAAATACTCAAAATTAGCCAAATATGACTTGTACGTTTTGACGAACAGACGTTAGAGCATTGTAACTCGCCGAGTAAATAAAAAAAGTTATGTAAGCGGCGAGGGGAGGAATAATAATATGTGAATATAAGAAAAAAGCGCTTTGAACTCGTCCCGTTTGATGTAGGAGTGTGTCGGGATGCGAAATTCCTCCGCTCTACCTTCTCAGCAGCTGAATTTACATAAGCATTCGATTCAAAAACGTTATAAATTAGAGTTCGGCCGGGCGCGCCACACGAGCCGCGCATCACTCAGCCGAACGGCCTCATTAGGGCCTCGCTGGCGTTAACTAATATCAGAGACTTAAGACTTAAGGGGTGATCATTGAAGCTCAGTGACAGGGAAAGGTTTCGTTCTGATGTGATTTTTTTGTGAGCCGAATTGCAGTGGGTGTCGAGGGGTGGGGTTGCCCGGGTCCAGGCGTGCGCAGCCAGCAGTTGGAGACCGACTGCCGAGGGCGGCGGACGTGTGTGACGCGCGCGAGCCCCACGTTGGGCGCCATTCGACGACGTGCCGAAACCCATCGAACCTGTGATCTGAGTTTTGTTGTGAATTGTGAAAACATTGAGTGACGTGCTGTTTATAACCCTCAATCGATAAAACAAAAAATATTAAAAAATCTTGGTATAAAAAAAAAACTAAAAATTTAAGTAAATAGTAACTTGGTGAGCGAATTCGGTGCAAGTTCCGATATCTGATAACGCTCAGTGAAGTGACACGTGACGGGCTCTGCTGGAACTTTGGAAAAGTACTTTTTCTTGCTCGTGATATTGCAGCACTTCGTTATATAAAGCGTAAGCATTTGTGACTTATATGATTACATTTGAATAATATAATTGAAAAAATTCTTGGCAAAGTCAATGATAATTGACAACTTACTTAATTAGGATTATTGTTTGTAGAATAACATTAATTAGTGTGCCACTTAATTATTATAACATGACAGTTGAAAGAGACACATGTATTTTATGTTATGCAATAGTTATTATTAAAAACAATTTTTGCATTTTAAAATAATTATAGGTACCATTACGATTTCGGAGCTGATGCTGACCTTTTCATTATAAATCGGAAATTAAGACTTACGCCAGTTGTATAAATACGAAATTCGTTTGGCTTTCGAAGGCTTTTTAATCCCCGAAAATTGGTCCGGCCTCCGACATTGTTTTCAAGAGCCGTATTGAGTTGAATGGTCCGAGAAGTTATGTGAATCGAAAAAATGGGGAATAAATCAACACGGCAAAGAACGAATCTCGGCTTTATTTGGCTTTAACTTTACTTCCGGGAACAATCAAATGAGGATTTTGTTCCTCCCCTCGTACAAAGTAAAAATTAATTGTGTACCTGCTCGTACCTACTTCACCAAGCCATTGAATTTTGCGAGAATAGTTAAAAATATATTAATTAGCTGGAAGCTTATTATATTTTTATACTAAGCCGTAAGATTATTAATTTTTAGGGAGATTGGATTAATTATTTAATTGAAATAATTAATTTCGTACTCTTTAGAGTATCTTCTGCGTTTGTTTCGTCTCAAGCGGAGCGAAGCGGAGGTGTGTGTTTTCAGCCAGTTAGATTATTTACTAAGAGATAACGCAATAAAGACAAATCATCTAATAACAACCTAATTGGTCTATTCAACACGTTTTCGCTCCATTTTTCGTCATTGGAAACGCACCCTTATACCTTAAGACCACGGAATTCAGAATTGTTATAGAAGTGTTAGAGGAGAATCAGATGATCGGCATGCAAATGTGCAGTGAAACCTTAGAGCACATAATAGTATAAAAAGTGCTATTTGTATAGCATTACGACCTAATTTACATCGCATTGGATGCTGGTCCCTCGAATGAGGGAAATGCCAAAAATTAAAGACACGCTTTTTAGCTATTTCTATTACTTTGTTCCATTTCTATTCCACCAATAACATGTGATAATAACTGTAAAATCTAAGAAACAAAATCTCATTCTCCTAGTGAGTTGTATGCGAAAGGATCTGGGAACCCACCATGTTGTTATTCCAAGAGAACTCCTGCCATTATGCGATTAATGGAAAGTAATCATGACCCTCAGCAATGAGGGTTATGACTATAAAGAAGAAGAATTACCTAACATGTGGGATACACAAGAACTTTCATTATAAAATATACCTAACTGTAATGTAGCGCTATCAGATGCCCGAATAACTCGGCCCGAATTCAGATATGGCTTACGCACTAATCCGATCTCTGATCCAAATCCAAGCTATTCAGTGGACATCTTTGACATATCTACATCATAATATGCCCGATTTAAATCCGAGGCACATGCGAGATTTTCTCACGGATGTCAGACAGAACTCGGATGAGGGAAGTCGGCGCTAGTGCGTAAGCTACCATACAAATAGTTTCATGACTATTTCGGAACGTATTTTAACGGATTCGGATCGGATGCGTAATCGCCGCTAGACCAGCTTATAGGGCTTTCACCCTATAATAAAAATAATAAACTTGAATAGAGCTTCTACAATGGCAAATTGTGATGCAGCAAACGAATTGCGAACAAGATAATAAGTGATGTGAAACATTGTAACGAAGTCCTCGTAAAGAGCTTATGCTAATGGCCGATACTCGCAGTGTGTTCTGATGCGACTCACTTGCAATATGTTAGTAGAATAACCCCTGTTGAATTATGTGCTGTGATAAGCTGTGATAGGCGGAGGTTCGATTCCTGGCACGCACCTCTAACTTTTGGAGTAATGTGCGTTTTAAGTAATTAAATATCACTTCCTTTGACGGTGAAGGAAAACGTGAGGAAACCTGCATATCTGAGAGTTCACAATAATGTTCTCGAAGATGTGTGCAGTCTGGCAGACTCCGCACTTGGCCAGCGATTCCTTCAGAGTCGGAAGGCATTTCAGTCCGATACATGCCTGATTAAAAAGATAAGCCGCCGACTTCACGTGCACGGGGGTGAACATTCCTAACTCCAGGCTACTAAGACTTATTTGACAGGAAAACCCAATCGAACTCAGGCCTCGTCATCTGCAGTCGAACATGCTAACTACTAGACCAATGAGACAGTCACCATAATTCAGTAACAAATAGGTATTCATCCGTATCTAAAGCCGTGATATAACAAACTTCACTTCCAATATCCTTTCCAGTTTCCAGCCGTCAAAAGCACGACCATTCCCGTCTCAAGCAGTAATATATTTCCATGAGGCTAAGGACATTTGATATATTGTTTCTTTTATCCAACATGTTTCCTGGAGGAAATTCGACAAAGGGCCGCTTAATGCCATTCTTTCATCCCGCCCGTTGACGACTGATAAAATATATTGGAAGAAAATAGAACTCCTTTCGCAGCGAGCGATGTACGCGTGCTCAAACAAACGAAAATCAGGAAGGAAAGAGTTCATTCAATATTATATTTTGCATGATACTTACGAGTATATATTATTGATGATTTTATATTAAGAGCCCGTTTTATCGAAGCGATATCTCGTTGGCGGGTGGGACCTGCAATAGTGCTGTTTCCACACATGACGGAAACAAAGTTATTTGTACGTGTCTTCCTTTCCCTCTAACTGCACCTCACCACGAGAGGCCAGGTGATTGAGTTTTGCTTGGGATTCGAGATTTTTTATTCAAATAAGGAATTACGGTTTGGAATTACGCCTATTTTTGCTAAAAGAAAACATATTTTGTACCCAAACTAAAATATTTGAAATTATTATGAAGCGTGGCATGAAGTTGTAAATTTTTCAATTTTTAAGTTATTTATACGTTTAAGTTTATTTACGCACGAAGTTGCCATTTGCCCTAAAATAGGGATATTTCAAAGGCCATAACTTTTGAAATGAAAACAATTTTCCTATATTAATTGTTTTAAAGCATCGATATAATATTATGGCTGAGTTTTAGATCTAGAACAACAAAGAATAGAATATCAGGCGTAATAGAAGAGAAGTGCGTAAGAAGTGTACCTACTTAACTATACTATACGTATGTCATTGCTGAAAAGCTCACTTGAAAACAAATTGAAGTTTTCAGATTAAATGGGCTGAACACTGCTCTTACAGTGCCACTTCCTATCGGAGGCAATGGGAACTGAACAGCGACTTCAAGCTCTTATTGAACCAGTGGCTTAGATGATTCTCTCCTTCGACTCGATTTATTTCTAGGAAATTCACCGTTTCCGAGAAAATCGTTTTGCACCAGAACGATGTTTTTAATACCTTTAATGAATGCCTTGATGAACAATATTTGAAATTCTGTTAAATTCACTTTTTTTTTTATTGGAGCACCAGGCTCGCGACCTTATTCGCGTGGGTTTAGGTTTTGAAAAACCCATGGGAACTCTTTGATTTTCCGAGATAAAACACAGCCTATGTCAGTTCTTTAACTATACCCTACTCTACTCTTAAATAACGTTTTTGAAGAGCAAACGAACAAGCATACACACTTTCGCATTTATATTATGGGTAGTGAGATAGTGACCCGAAAGTGTGTCTGTCTGTCTGCTAGTTTTCACGGCCCATCTGCTTAACCAATTTTTGCAGAGACAGCTTGCATCCTGTAAAAATACGGATTTAGACTCATTTTTTGTCTCGGAAAATCAAAGAGTTCCCTTGGAATTTTTCAAAATCCTAAATCCATGGGGGCGAAGTACGCGAGAATCACTTAATTTTTATTAAACCTAGAGTTTCTGTCTAAAGCCTAAATTAAATACATCCGTAACGCTTAGTTCACAAAGTCTTAAAGCAGTTTCAATATGAACACGTTAGTGTTATTAGCAAAAAGCCGGGCTCTTGGGCTCTTGGCAAGCGCCCAATTAGATTTTAATCACGTTTTATTACAAAGCCTGCATCCTCTATAAGTAATGTTCCTAAAAAATGATCAAGTGCGAGTTGGACTCTCAGACGAAGGGTTCTGTACCGTCGTACAAGAAATAACACTTTTTAATTTTCATGGTGGCTATTGTAATTTTTTTGTACCTCAAAAGGAAAAACGGAACCCTTATAGGATCACTTTGTTGTCTGTCTGTCAAGAAACCTATAGGATACTTTCCGTTGACCTAGAATCATGAAATTTCTTAGGTAAATAGGTCTTATAGCACAAGTACAGGAATAAATCTGAAAACCGCGAATTTGTGCTTACATCATTCAAAAAAAAAAAAAATATGTTTCAATTTTCAAAATAAGATAATTATACCAAGTGGGGTATCATATGAAAGGGCTTTACCTGTACATCCTAAAACAGATTTTTATTTATTTTTATGTAGGTATAATGTTGGAAAAAATACCCGAGTACGGAACCCTCAGTGCGCGAGTCTGACTATCACTTAACCGGTTTTTGTTGTAGTTATAGCGGCAATAACAGAACTACACACTCTGTGAATATTCACAAACAACTCTCTACCAATTACGGTTCATGATATATAGCCCACTGACAGATAGACAAACGAACGGCAAACAAAGGTTTAGTAATAGGGTCCCGTTGGCACGCTTCGGTCACGGAACCCTAAAACAATGCAATTGAAATTAAACAAAATAGAGTTAAAAATGGAAGACCCTCATGTCTCTCCAGAGCCTCGTTTTAACTACGTTTATGGTTTTTACTACCTACTGGGAACGAATTGTATATTTTTTATACAACAGGTCCTTTACATAATATGAAATTTTTAGGATTCCGTACCTTTAAAGGAAAAACGGAACCCTTATAGGATCACTTTGTTGTCTGTCTGTCTGTCTGTCTCTCTGTCTGTCTGTCCGTCGTGTCTGTCAAGAAACCTATTATAGTGTAGGTACTTCCTGTTGACATAGGATCATGAAATTTGGCAGGTAGGTAGGTCTTATAGCACAAGTTCAGGAATAAATCTGAAAACCGCGAATTTGTGGTAACATTATAAAAAAAAATTTAAATGTGTTTCAATTTTCAAAGTAAGATAACTATACCAAGTGGGGGTATCATAATAATTATGAAAGGGCTTTACGTATATAGTCTAAAACAGATTTTTATTTATTTTTATGTATGATAGTTTTTTATTTATCGTGCAAAATGTTGGAACAAATACCCGAGTACGGAACCCTCAGTGCGCCAGTCTGACTCGCACTTGGCCGGTTTTCAAAATAATGAATTAAAAGTCAAACTATCATTATTTTTTTTTCGGAATTTATTCAACAAATTTAATGCAATTAAAATGATTAGTTATTAAAGCATCGACTTTAGAAAAGTATCCATGTTTTCAACATGGCATGTTATACCTATAGTAGCGTTTGCAACAGATCCATTTTTTATTTCCAGAAAAGTATGGTCCAACGATCTCTCTAGCCTACATTTAAAACGAAACTGTCCCTTTTTGAGGATGTCTTGTGAAGTATGATGATATTTTGCAGCTCCCCCGTGGTCCCCAGTTCATCAAATAGTCAGTTAAAATCATAACCCATCTTACTTGTAGTTGGCTAGGAACACAATGCCAGTGAAAATTGTAAATAAACTTAATCCCCACGCCATCGTAGCGTTGAATTTACTTTATTTTTTACTCCCGCCGACTAACAGATATTTACGGGCGTTAATCCTATTATTTTAGAGGAACGAGTAGCGATATGTGAAATTTTAGCCATTGCAGCCATGAAATCTGAAAATCTATGCATGTAGGGGATATTTCGGAACAGGCGGGGTGGCGGATTAAACGAGGGATGGAAATTGGAATATTTGTTGCTTGTGGGCTCTTAATGTTTGCTTTTCTTAAGCGGCGGCCTTTTAGGTGCTTTTAGCCTAGAGGATTTGCTCTTTTTACCCCATTATGGCAAAGCCAATGGAAGTGTTATGATTTTGACAGTCCATGTATGTATATTTGTATCTACGTGGGTTCTACCGTAGCGCCTCGACTACTAAGCCGATTTTGATGAATCGATGCATCATTAAAGAAGTTATTTATTGGTAACTGTGTACGTTTTTATAATAAGCTTATATTATATAATAATATTGGAGATGTCTCTCAACAAGTGCAGTTTTCATAAAACTTAAACTGATTGAAAAATCCTATTACAATGTAAAGGATTATTTAAATGATAAGAAAGCTTGGGAATAAATTGCAAACAGCTTTCATAGTTCTAATAAGTGATTTGTTAAAGTCGTGATAGTAAAAAAAAAAGAATACCTGGCTGAGTTGGTTGTGGGCTCTTCTCAGACTTGGGCGCGTTTGAAACCGTCGTAGCTTTAATTTAAGTTTTTGTAATTAATTATCACCACTATTATCATCTTTAAAATCTAACAATACTGATCAACAAAATGTGTACAATGGTACCTACTTTGAGTAAATGATTTAGATTTAGATTTTGCAGCTATTGAGAAGAGCGACATTTTCAAGTTATTAAACGTAATTAGTTAGGGGTGCTAACTAGATGGGTTTTGAGTTTGAATTCATAATTAGTATTAGTAAGTAATGTGCGTAATCGCGAGTCATTGAACCGGCAAAGGCAATATGCTCGGGTGGAGATTTTTTTTTTTTATTTTTTTTTTTTATAAAAAGAATATTAGCCATGTTAAATGACTAATATTCCCCTTTCCTCTCCAATTAAGCGTCAGGCTTGTGCTAGGAGTAGGTACGACAATAGTGCAACGGGCGGGGTTTGAACCGTCGACCTTTCGGTTTTCAGTCCACTCCTTTACCAGTTGAGCTATTGAGGCTATTAGCGCTAGTTGAGCGCGGCCGTGACGTCACGCGGCAACTATACGCCTCCAATAGCTTAATAAAGCTCACTTATCGACAACTGATCGTTAGACAACATAAAAACGATAGAAATCATTTAACGAGGTGATATCAAATATTTTACCTTCAAAGTGCACATGTACGCGTATCTCCGAAATATTATACAAAAAAACGGTCAAGTACGAGTTGGACTCGTACACGAAGTTTTCCGTACCATCGTACATTATATACCTCTTTTATGTAGAAATTGTTTTTTTCGTGAACACATTTTAATTCTTTTCTTGTGATGTAACCACAAATTCACGGTTTTCGGATTTTTTCCTTTACTTGAAGTACTCTATAGGTTTCTTTGACATACACGGCAGACGGACAGACAGACAGACAGACAGACAGTCAGACAGACAGACAACATGATCCTATACGGGTTCCGTTTTTCCTTCTGAGGTACGGAACCCCAAAAATCACGAAAAATCTTTTTTTAAAGTTATTCTCTTTAAAAATTAATTCAAGCCCCATAAATTACCGCTATACAAAACATCACATCAGTTTATTACTACAGCCCAAGACCCTATCACTACTCAAAATAATTGAATCACTTGAAATCACTTGAAAATGTATACATTTTTAAAATTGATAAAGAACATCAACATAAGTTTAATCTATTAAGCTTAGCTTTTATAAGCTGTTTAAAAGCTCGCAAAAGCTCTGATAAATCTACGACTAAGTAAGTAAGTAGTTTAGAACATTGTTCCTACCAAGAAAATCGCCTTCAAATTCTGTCTTCTGTCTGTTTTGAAATGTTATAATATTATCTACTTTTACAATAATTTATTAATCAAGTTTTATTATCAAAATCATATATTCAAAGTAGGTACGCATTTTAATAGTCATAATTGTTAGATTTGTAAGATGATATACTTAGCAGTGATAATAATTAATTACGTGAGCTTAACATTAAAGCTACGAGGGTTCCAAACGCACCCGGGTCCGAGAAGAGCCCACAACAAACACAGCCGGGTATACTTTTTACCATCACCACTTCACAAAATTTTTATTCGCTACTCTTGTGACAGTTTTTCAATAAGAAAAACATTTTAATTAATTTGAATACTTAGAAAAAAGATTGCAATGACATGACTTCTACGATACTTACCTACTATAAATCTAATCTATTTCATTTGATTCAGTTCGTGACTTTTCTTATCAGTTTAGCTGGCGAAAACATGTTTACATAAATCTTTATAGAGTTATTGGATCAAGCGCTGAAATTAAGAGGCTTTTAGTTCAAATAGCTGGATTTCTCTGAGATGTAAGGAATGGCAATGTTGTCTCAAGGGTGCGAGGGCAGTGAAACTGTACAAATACCTACTTAGTAGCATTCTGCCAATACAGTTATTTACTTAAGACAAGATTTACTTCTTAACCGACAGCTGTGTAGTATTAACATAAAATGTTGCCTATGATCATAAAAATTTAAAATATAGGTTTTTGAATGTCAAGCACCAATCCTTTTGTTTGAACCACAGAATTAGGAATAATATAAGGCACGCCTTCTTCTTATTAGGATGCAAGCCTTCTTATTAGGATTTCTGTGGTTTGAACACTAGACATTGTGGACTGAATGTAACGGGACCCTGGATCATTCTAGGAGACTAGAAATTATCAGCGAACCCTTTAAAAGCAGTAGGTATCAGTGAAATCGAAAAAGTTGATACCATGTTCCATGTGTCAAATAAATAGTAATAGCATCAAAAACCAAGACCCATCTACAAATTCAACAAATGACTGTCAAAAAGAGTACAGTAGTACCCACTATGAATTTGACTTTGATTTTGACAGTAAATATATGTAATTGATATTGGATGAAAAATAATAAAATTCTCATATTATATATTTTGCCCCAAAGATGGTTAGCAGTTGTAATAGTAGATAGGTAGGTACGCTTTTATTTAAATACATACGTTCAGGATGGTAAAGTTAAATCTAAGAATCAGAACAGATTTGTTTTGGCATGTTAAGCCAGTAGATTTTAACCGATATTATATTATGCGCATTGGCGGCTGTATTGTTTGGCAGTAAATATTGTTTTTTTTTTATTCTATACATACACCGACGGTATATAGCGACGGAATTGTAGCGGCCCCTTCATCGTCGTTATAACCGAAATCCACTGTACTAGGCCACCACGACTTTTATGACCCTTTGCAGCTATAAATTCAGTAATGGGAATCAAAGAGCGACCGCAATAGAATATGTGTCGCAGCTTGGGCCTGTCCCGCGGAGGCGGCGTGAAATATGGCGCGAATGATGATTTATATCCGGCTCCGGTGAAAAATGGCGACATACATGCAGTTTGGGCACTGCACGAATCTAGATTTTTGATTGTTACCTACGTGAGATTGCAGAATTTGGAAGCGGACTCTATTTTAGGATTACTGTAAATCATCTGTTTTGGATAGGTAGGTATTTGGACATTTATCACCTACTAGCTGCTGCCCGCGACTTCGTACGCGTGGATTTAGAAATCTTTTATTTTTCGGGATACAAAGTAGCCTGTGTAACTTCATGTAGAGAGGTCTGCATTCTCATAAATAAATTTTACTAAGTTTTTTTTTATTTTTTATTTTTTTTATGTCACTCTAAAGGTCTTTAACTAACCCTTGCAAAAAATCATTTTGATCCGTTGCCACGTGATTAAAGGACGTACCAACAAACAAACACACTTTTGCATTTATTAAACCAGGCGATTTACTATTTACTCAAAATATTTTTGAAGCGAAGCTTTTTAGGTTTACGTACCCGAAGGTGTCAACGAGACTGTATAACTAAGCCTCCGCTGTCCGTCCGTCTGTCTGTCAGCGGGCTGTATCTCATGAACCGTATTAAATCCTCTAGAATAGATGTCAACAACAAAGAGTTTCCTATGTTCCGAATGCCTCACCGTCCGGGCCCCGCGTTGATAGACCAGTCACTCACTCGCGCCCATCCCATATACAATAGATGCCACCTATTTTTTCCAAACGCCCGCACAAAACTTCCGTAGATATCGCATTTTATTTCCAAAATAACTCTCTCAGCGCGCAATATTCTACGCTCACGTTTTTCCGCCTATAGCTGCTAGGTAGGTACTTTATCAAAGTGGTCGGTTATTTTTTTATATTCGATTATAAGTTGGCCCTCGCAGAGAAAGGGTGTGAAAGTTTAATTAAACCCATATTATGCCTTATTGATTTCTACGCGAAAAATCGCTTAGCGGCGGATATTTCCCGGTAGGATAGTAACTAACCACGACCGAAGCCTCCCAAAAAACATCATCAACCCCTTGCCGGCTCACTACTGATCACGTGTTTTCTCTCAGAATGAGAGGTTTGGCCATAGTACACCACGCTGGCCATATTATGCGACATATTTCACACGCCTTTGCGAACATTATTGGTATGTACAGAACTCTCAGGCTTGCAGGTTTCCTCACGATGTTTTCCTTCGCCATTAACGCAAGTGATATTCAATTTCTTGAAACCATCAAAACGCACATAACTTCGAATAGTTAGAAATGACAGATATAGCTAAAGTTAATTTAGATATTTTTGGTTTTCAAAATCAGCTCTGGTCTGGTTTGGTGGGAGGCTACGGCCGTGGCTAGTTACCACCCTACCGGCAAAGTCGTGCCGTCAAGCGATTTAGCGTTCCGGTACGATGCCGTGTAGAAACCAAAGGAGTATGTACCTATATGGGTTTAATAAAAAGGGCCACATCCCTTCCAGGTTAGCCCACTTCCATCTTAGACTGCATCATCACTTATCACCAGGTGAGATTGCAGTCAAGGGTTAACTTGTATCTGAATAAAAAAAAATAAAAAAGCTTACTTAAGGGCTAACGTGTACATAAAAAAAAAATCAGAGGCTGTAATTTGCCACGGTCACGTTTTTCCGTCTATATTGTATGGAAGTGTGCTGCAGTTATTTATATGCTCGGATCCTGTATGAATCATGCGGGGGACAGACGATCGGAGCGCGCCCATGTATACAAAGTAAAAATTTTGGAGGTCGATACGCGCCCACGTGAGCGGAGTTACAATTTTATTGACGACCCTATCAATTCTATAACCTTTTTTTGTGTTACAGGAAAATGTTAAAAGGATTAGGGAAATATAAGATGCAAAAGATGAAATGATACAGCTACGTAAGATTCAAAGAATTGACTGGATAGTCCATTCTTTGAATCCTACGTAGCTGTATGATGACTGGTGATTTGACCCACACGCACTTGACCTGGAATCATGTTTGGCAGGTAGGTAGGTCTTATAGCACAAATAAATCTTAAATCTTTAATAAATAAAGTTTCTAGAATATGTCTGCAAAATTTCATGGACTTTGGTTGCTTAATATTCAAATGAAATTGGAACTACGATTGTATGAAACGAGTGACGGAGAGAGCCCTGTTAATGCATAATAGTTTTTGTTTTATTGTGCAAAATGTCGCAATAAATACTCGAATACGGAATCCTCGGTGCGCGAGTCCCTCTCGCACTTGGCCTGTCTCGCACTTATGTCTTGTTTTATTATTATTTTGCTAAATATAACCTCTGTCAAAGCTTCCATTTGCAATGTCATCAGTCATCAGTATCTAGCGGGAACAATAAGCACCAACAACGGGCCGCTGTACAAAGGGGTGAGCTTATTACAAGCTAAATGTAGCTGTGCAGTATTGAGAGCCGTGAGGTGCGGGCTAATTAGCCTGGATCAAAAGACCGCTCACAATCACTACTGTTTACTGTTAATTAATAGAATAGGATCACCATTCACCATCATCATTAAATCATCGCTAACTAATGACTGAGGGCGGGTCTCCTCTCAGAATGCGAAGAGTTTTGACTAAGTATAGTCTAAACTAGATAATGCCCGCAGCTTCGCCCGCGTGGATTGGTCAGATCCCCTGCAGCATCATGATTCAGGAGTTGGAATTTAAAAAAATTATGGAGCAATGTCGCAAAGTTTCTCTATCGGTTAAAAAAAAAATACGCAAATCGGTTCAGAAATCTCCGAGATATCAGTTTACATAGGTAGAAAACACGACTCCTCCATTTTTTAAAGTCGGTTAAAAAGTAGCCTATGTTACTACTTGGTTAATCCTCTACTTGTCTGTGAAAGTCCCGTCAATATAGGATCAGCCATTCCGAAGATTAGCCCGTTCAAACAGGCAGACACTTGAATTTTATTTATTAGTATAGAAGCTGGCCAAGTGCAGATTTCGCACACTTTTGAGATAATTATGGAGAACTAGACTAGATGATGCCCGCGTGGATTTATGTTTTTGAAAATCCCGTAGAAACTCTTTGATTTTCCGGAAAAAAGTTGCCTATGTCATGTCAATTTCCGGGATGCATGCTCACTTTATTCCAAATCTATACTAATATTATAAAGAGGAAACCTTTGTATTTTTGTATGTTTGTATTGAATAGGCTCAAAAACTACTGGACCGATTTCAAAATTTCTTTTACCATTACTTAGAGGGATTCTTCCGAATCCGTATAGGCTATATTTTATCCCGGAAAATAGATAGGATTTTTCATGGTAGTGAAAATTGTGGAGTAAGGCGTCGAAAAAACTGCCGTACGTTAACTATTCTCGCGAACGCTGCCTAAATGGTTAGAGATGTATGGTTGACTTCTATAGAAAAGTTGTAGAACTCAATAATGCCTACAAAAAAGTCCGCAATAGTATAAACCAAACATTTATATTTTAGCCATTATAACCACTTTTCCATAGAATAAAAGTAATTAAAATTATTAGCCTATGTTTATTGATGTCAAATACTAATCCTTATCCAAATAAACTATTTATTCAGCAAGATTGTTTCAATAGCTATAAATTACTTTTTATTTTATTCCAATCGGACAATCCATTCAAAAGATATTACGAATTTAAAATTGTAATTGGTATTAAAATGAATGATGGTGTCGCACGACTCGCACGGCGAAACCGCAGAGGAGGGGGGTGCACATCTATGAAGCAGGTTATTTGTAAAATCGGTACATAAGCCGTGGACTTTGACTATGTTATTTTACGATGAATTATGACTTTGACTTGCACCCGTGCGAAGCCGGGGCGGGCCGCTAGTTTTATATAAATCGGTTAAACGGAGAATCCCATGGGAACTCTTTGCAATAAGCAGTAGCCCTATGGTCTTCCCCGGGAGGTAAGCTAACTTTGTACCTTTCATCAAAATTGATAAAACTGTTGGGCCGGAAAAGCGGACAGACAGACAGACCGACTTTCCCATTTATAATATTAATATGGATATGGATTCTCAAATTATACAAAAATTAAAATGGCTGCCGAGCAAATTAATAAAAATTAAATAAGTATAGTGTATACAATTGTACGATGGTATGGAACCCTTCGTGTGCGGGACCACTTGGCCGGTTTTTTCAAACATAGGTGTCATTTAATTTTCTATAAGGAATTCACAAACGAAAATATATTCATGTAGGTATAACAAACATAAACGCCAAATTCATATGGCATCCCATTGACATCGGTTTCAAATATTTTGACTCTTTGTTAAATATATTTCTTTTGAATGGAACCCCTATGATGCCAGGAACACAAAACAAAGGTAGGTACCTAAAGGTTTGACATGAATCATGAAACGAAACCCGTACTTTTATAAATGACAAAAAAAAATGGCCAAGTGCGAATCACACTCGCACACGAAGGCCGTTTGCACATTATAAGACACGAACATTACACAAGAAAAGATTATTATGGGTTATCTGATCCGACATAGGCAAAAATATTGTGTGATATGCATGTATCACACCAATATTTCACATCACACTATATTATAAAGGTGAAAGGTGTATGTTTATGTTTATGTAAAACTACTAGCTATGGATTTGGCTGAAAGGAATGCAGATACCCTTTTTTTTTTTTTTTGTTCTCGTGAGGAAAATCCATCATGGATACCACTGACTACGGGGGAGCACAGTGGTTATGTCGGACTCCTACCGACTAAAAACCTCACGAAGTTCCATCCCACCGCTGATGACGGAGCACAAGGGACCGGAAACACCTCGTTACTCCGCCAGCGGATGTCCGCCGTAGCAGACCCACCACTGGGACACTACGTGCCCCCAAACACCTAGTTAGAGTAAACACCGAGTTAGTTAATATACCCTGGATTAACACATAGGCTACTTTTTATCTCAGAATATCAATGAGTTCCCACAGAATTTTTAAAAACTATATCCAGGGGCATCAGCTAGTGATCGCATGTGACAACCAATACAACTGAATTTCTTTTAAGACATTTCTCATAAGACACTGAAAATTATCTTATAATGTGCTAAAGGCCTCAGGTTCCATGCCACTTTGTAATTTTCATAAAGCAATTTTAATTTTTTATTATTATTCGTAGTTTAGGCAATAGAGAATACTTAAGCTATGAACTTTTTACTTTTTATGGTTCACGAGATACAGTCCGCTGACAGACAGTCGTACGGACGCGGACGGATGGCCAGCTGAGACTTACTAACAGGGTCCCGTTGGCACCCTTCTTGTACGGAACCCTAAAAATGCGCCGACAAAAGCGTGCTTCTTTGTTCATACAGTGAGATGAAAAATACAGCAATTTCATTGACCACATAACACTTTAGCACACGCGAAAATATAACGTATTCAAGTGTAATAGAGGATGTATTTGCTTGTACCTTTGTATTCCCCACTTGATATTCACGGTGAGATTTGATTTGGCGCGGAAGGGCGGGGCGGGGGGATGCGGGGGGGGGGTCTCGAAGTCTCTCAAAGGCCGCGATGATACAAGATGGATGCATAAATTTTATTTGGAGTCGCTTGGAATTTGTTGTTTGGATAAAATATTGTGTTTTGTTCCGAAGAAAGGATGAAGTTTCGTCTCGTTTCTCTTTTATCTTCAGTGTTGAAATTAATTCTTGATTTTCATGATTATTGTCTCACAGAAGCTGATTACGTGTTGTAACATAACAGTGATTATGTTGATGTGGCACAGAACTTATGTCTAAAACTATACTTTTTAATCTCACTTGTAGTTATATTTCTTTATTTTTCTACTAGCTATGTATGAAATTTCAAGTCTGTAGCTACCTACTCGAGAAGTTAGTTTAAAATAGATTGCAAAAAGTCAAAATACCAAAACGAACAAATCGTTTTAATTTTTAAAGATTTTTTTTATATTAAGTTAGGAGAAAATTTCAAGCAGAATTCAAAGTCGTCTACTTACCGTTAGTATTGATGTTTTACCAAGTAAGCAAAGCATGAAAATATAAGTAGGTAAGTAAAACGACATCACGTTTGATCCTTTGATCACAAGTTGGCTCGCCGTCAGTATACAAATGATGTACTAATAGCCCATCTAAGTTAGTGTTCTCAGGTTATTTGCTGAGATTGAGTTTAAAATAACTTAAGTGCACTTTTGCTTGGGAGATGTTTTCTTTAAAATAACTTGACAATGACAAAACAAGTACTTATGATATTAGCACACAACTTTTACGTATGTAAAAAAAAAAGATTCCGACGAATTGAGAACCTCCTCTTTTTTGAAGTCGGTTAAAAAGGAAAAAGTGGTCAAACTATTGGACGAATCGGGCTGAAAGGCATGCACATACTTAGCTGGTACAACGTAGATGCCCGCTAAAGAAGGATGTTTGAAAATTCAACCTCTAGGGGGATAAAAATAGGGTTTCAAAATGTGTGTAGTCTATGCGGACGAAGTCGTAGGCGTAAGCTAGCACGTAAATAAAATAGCTAGGCCCTAGCAGCACAGTTCTGCCGGTAGGGTGGTAACTAGCCATGGTCGTAGCCCCCTACCGGACTAGACCAGAGTCAATTTAGACAATAAAAATTCCCGAACTGTCTCTGCCGGAAATCGAACCCTGGATCTTTCGCTTATAAAACCACAGTGCTCTTCACTGCGCCAGGGAGGTCATCAAATAATGATACGCGAACACACAGGTAACAGACAGACAAACATTAATTTTTAGTTGCATGAACCTTAGGTGACACATTTTATCTACTCTAGCTATGTTAGTTACCAAGTTAACTAGAGTGCAAAATGTCAATGCCAGACCTTAGAAAACAAAAGTAACAAAATCGCTTGACCCTGGCTCGCCCCGTCACACCCTTTGTTTTGCACACAAGTGTTGCATCCCCTACACCTGTGTAAGTGCTTCTAGAAACATCTTTTATTTGTTGGATGAACCGAGGTTATAACGGCATATCGCTCAGATTCTAATACCACATAAGTCACAACTTGTTTGGTTTGGCTTGTTTGATAAGTCTCATGCTGTTACTTTTTATTTCTTTAAAGAGTTTCTTTTGGGCGTTTTCTTGTCTCTGATTGGTTGGAACGACCCGTCTCTTGATTCTCTGGCGGATGGATACTCACGGGTTTCTGGAAAATCTGTGTGGTGTCTGTGTTAATGGTGTGTATTGCTTGCTTTTCCTGCTACTTTAGTAGTGGGAGGATATGTGGTGTATATCGCATACTGTACGTTGTACCATTATTGAGCTTCAATAGCTCAACCAGCGGGTTAAGGAGCGAACGGAATTCCGAAAGGTCGGCGGTTCAAACCCCACCCGTTGCACTATCACAATCTTTACGCGCAAACATAGATATTAGTTTCTAGAATAAGTCTGCAAATGAAATTGGAACTACGATTGTATGAAACGAGTGACGGAGAGATTCAGTCAATGAATAAGTAGATAAGGATTTAACAAGAATCCTACGATTCAACGGCCGTTGTTTTCAAATATGTCCAGTTTAGTTCGCTAATTGAAACAGCTGCGATCGTTTCCACATTGAAATGTAAACGCACTCCATTCCTATTTGAACTTCGAGCGCGAGCGGTCAGAGCTTTTACCTGCAAATTGACAAGTTTATTGTTTCACCAGATTTTATTTACGGGGTTCACCGCAACGAGTGAAAAGGAGCTGATTTTTGTCCGACTACGGAACCGTTATGAGTTTAGCTGTCTTTTCTTCGTAATTTACAAACTATACAAGTAGATTCGGATAAATGAGATGTTATTTATCACACATGAGATAAGGTTTCATTGTAAAAAAAAATTAAAGTTAATCATTTACGAGATATTTCACCGCGTTTAAATATCCTTATCTGGTAACAGAAGGGCTGGCTAATTTTTTGCGCAAGGGATCAGCCTGGCTGTCCAGCGTGGAAATACATTCAGTATTCTTGTATTCTGGTTTCTTCCATGTTGGTTTCCATGTGGTCATGATTTGTACAGTACATAATTACATAAGGCTATCCTTAAGTTAAACATTTTCAATTTAAAAAATTAATCATCATCATTAAATAGACTAATGACATGTACCTACATCTTGTACCTATAGTAACCAAAACTACCAATGAAGGTCAAAATCTTGTCCTCTGAGACATTATTTGGTTCCTTAGAATCGTTAACTAACCAAATTTTATAAAATAAGGGATATACGTCCAAATTACTGGTTGTTATCCCTAAGGTCCTACTATAATAAATGCGTTGCAATGCAACGCGAACGCACACTACTTACTGCAATTGATGGTACCATATACCAATCCTCACAGTAAAAACCAACAGCAACTGTACAAAGTTTTAACTCAATGGGATAAACGATGAGCAAACGCATAGGTAACGAACGAAAGGATACAATTTTGTCCTAAAAGGTTAACAAAAAGAAACCCCATGTTATTGTCCAAAAAAAACTTCTAAAAACTCTACCCTCTCATCTTTTATTCTGTAAGTTAAAAGACATCCCCTCCCCCCTTCTATCTAATTTCCGTTCCTTCAAACATGATCTCACAAACGCCCTGCTCTTTGATGGATCAGTATGTAAAGGCTCCCCCAAGCATTATTTGACGACAACTTTATTTTTAACCGGAAAACTTTCATCTCCTCCCGGGCCCGGTCGCCACTGTAACTAGATTGATAGAGAAAAGGATATATTATTTTGATGACTATACGTCGATTTATTTTTTACTGGGTCTAAAAATCATGATCATTCAACTACTGGACAGTGGATATAGGTCTCGTGCAGGGACTTCCACACTCCACGGTTTTGTGCCACCTGAATCCAGCGGCTCCCTGCCACTTGTTTGATGTTTTCTGTTCACCTAATGGAGAGGTCTTTTAACAACCCAGTTCAAGGTTGCCAGAGGGCGCTATTCTAGGACCCTTCGGAACCCTCAGATCTATTTCAGTTTTCCTACGGATCTCCTCATTTCTAATTTGATCACGCAGAAAAACTTCAAGCCTTAAAGGCTATGTTGGGTTACTCTCAGGGATTAGGTCAGGAACGAGGAAATTCGCAGAAGAACAAAACTGACCGACATAGCTCAAAGGATTAGCAAGCTGAAGTGGTAATGGGCAGGTCCTGTCTGTCATAGAACCGACGACCGATGGGGCAGACGTGTTCTGGAGTGGAGACCGCGTACCGGTAAGCGCAGTGTGCGACGACCTCCATTCCGCTGGACTGATGAACTGAAGGTGGCGGGAAGCGGGTGGATGAGGAAGGCGGAGGACCGTGTTTGGTGGCGCGCTTGGAAAGGCAGTCGAGCAGTGGACGCATATTACTTTTTCTAGTGCCATCGCCTATCGGAGGTGGCAATCATTGAGGCTAACTGGATTTCGTTCACCGCTGCTCTAAACAGAGACCTACTCCTGAACCACTGGCGAAGGTTCGTAAGCCAGGATGTTCGTCTCCAGCCAGGTCTAGGTTTGCCTTTTATCTTGACCTGTATTATAAGCTGTAGAAGGCAATATTTTGGCAACAAACGATCACATTAGTTGTTTGGGGAAAATATCGTCCATTAATATGACTCCTCCGTTATTAGGAAGTCATAACGCGTCTAAAAGCCAAAAAACTATTGTACCAGCGAGCACGTGACGCGGGAGGAAGATTGATGAGCCCTCCTCACCAGCGCCACATAATTAATGAGGTCGAGTCCTCTCTCCTCCCGCACTCGTGTTGAGTCAATAACTCAAACTTACATACTCTAACCTCACCTCAATTTAACCTAACATTTTGCCTTTTTAGGGTTCCCTACCCAAAGGGTAAAAACGGAGCACTATTAATGTCACTCTGCTATCTGTCTGACTATCTGTCTGTCAGTCTATCCGTGTGTCTGTCTGTCCGAAGCATGTCACAGGTCTCTAGGTCGTAGACTAAATGAGTTACAAACCTAATAAAACTTTGGTATTTGGTGTAGAACGTTGACTAAAAATTCAATCAAATTATTTTTTTAAGGGGGGCTCCTCCATACATGAAAACGGACCTCTAAAAAAGTAATGGCTATGAGATATTTTATGTTAGAACAAGTTACAAGTAGAGAAATGGGTGGTTTAATTTGTTACAAGACTGACTGATAGACAATCCCACTACGCTAAGATCCCATCGATAATGACAAGAAAATCCTTCATCGTTAAACATGCTTACTTTGTAGAAACGCGATACCTCCTTCTAGACGTGGGTGCTTTGCTAAAAGACTTTACTTCGAGTAGCTACTGTAGTTTATTGAGATAACAGGGCTACTTTAACAGAGGCATCTCAGTGCAATTGGGATGCTGCCTACGTCGAAATAAATTAATTCTTAGTAATAAATAAATACAGCGTTAAATAAAACATATTAGAAAGCTCTCGGTACGTAATTGTTATCAGTTGTTAGTTTTAAGTTTGCTAACCATTTTAAATTATCGATTTTACTAAAAAAATACATCAAATTACGTCAAATATTTATGACGTCACATGCGTGTATTTCATACAAGCTCCCATAATAAGCGAGTGTTTTGACGTTTGATAAAAAGTAGCTGATTTGACTAGTAGTCATCATCTTTAATGTACAATAGGTACTCCAAGTGGCGATAGCCTAGTGGTTAAAACGTCAGCCTCCTGTACAGGGGGTCCAGCGTTCGATTCCGGGCACGCACCACTAACTTTACGGAGCTATGTGTATTTTAATTAAATACTACTTGCTTTAACGGTGAAGGAAAACATCTTGAGGAAATCTGCATGCCTGAGAGTTCGCCATAATGTTTTCAAAGGAGTCAAAAGTGTGTGAAGTCTGGCCAATGGTGGCCAAGGTAAGGTTTTTTCAAAATATAGCTGAAATGAAAAATACGAACATTTAAATTATTATGCTTAAAGATTAATCTTTATAAAGTAAGTGTTAAAATATTCATAGAGGAGAATATCTTTTAGGTAGGTAGGTACAAAGTACAAAGGGAGTCTTGTGTCTGAAAAGTTAATGCCTGAATAATTCCGGCTTAAAACTTTGAATAATAGTTTTAGAAAGTTCCGTAGAAGAATATACTTACTATTTAAAGTAGCTGATGCGAAAACGAACTAATATTTAAAACTAAACTTAGTTTTTGAGTAAACATTGAAGTTGGCTTATATTCGTGGAATGTCTAACATAGTTTTATGATATCTTCAGAATGCAGGTCAATAATATGTAAAAGTTATATAACACTTTGTGGACCTGCGACAGCTGTGATGAACATTTAAATTTTAACCTAAGAATTAGTACCTACCTACTATTTCATGCTCGCGTGACCTGCACAAATAATAAACCGCTATTGGTCGAATTTTCTTAAAACCTTTCTTAGCGGATGCCTACGTCATAGTGGCTATCTAAATGTATTTCAACAATTTTTCACAACAGACGGAAACGTTTAAGTGCGAAAATCAAACCCAGAGAGAAGAAAGAAAGAAAGAAGACCTTGCCTATGAGTTATAGACGCATGAAATAAAATTGTCTTTATTATCGATTCCTATAGCATTATCATCTCGTTAAACTTGCAAATGTTGTAGCGGCAACTCTCAACTTCTAGATTGTCCCACTTCCTAACTCGGTCGACACGTGCTCGCGAACTTACTCCGATCCCCCTCCCCTTTCCCCCACCTGTGTGTGTGTGTGTGTGTGTGTGTGTGTGTGTAGCGAGGGAAACGATCTTAACTACCTCTGCGAGATTCAAATTCAACTACTTGATTCATTTCAATCGAATTAAAGATTTTTCTTAAAACTTTTTTAGGTAATTTTAAATTTTCACGGCATTTTGTCAGCCTTTTCATGTTACCAATTTTTTTTTTTAATTGATAATATACTAGCGCCTGACTGCTATCAGACCTACTGTCAAGTGAATATGATGCAGTCTAAGATAGAGCGCGCTTGCCTAGAATATTTAATAGTAAGTAGCTACCTTACAGGCACAGAAGTTTTACTCTGCAAAGACGGTTTAAATAAATAGCAACGCAATAAAGTGTAATTTAGCTTGCACAGCATTGCGGCCTAATATTTAACAAACGCTTCTCTTTCTATCGCGTAAACTCTCCTTCTTATAACACTTACGCGGGAGCCGTTGAAGGGGCGGACGCGCCATTGCAAATCAGGTAATTTGACCAAGTGAGACCTAGTACTTACTTATGAGATCGGTGACAGTTGGTACAAAGAAATATATTCGGATGACAAAAAAACTGTATGAATTTGTAGGTAGTTTTCTTGCAAAGCTATAACTTCCAAGATGTCAAGCGATCACCATAAATAGATCATAACTTCAACAGCCATAAAACATCACCAACACACTCGACTGGCAACAGTGGCAAAGAAGCGAGAAATATAAACTACTTCGTATGGGAAAAGTTCAAAAAAGTTGGTGACACTTAGCGCGGTGGCGCCCTCGCGCCTCGCGGGAATCAACAACTTTGACTTATCGCCGGATGCCGGAGTTTTTGAAAACATCTTACTGTCCTGTTTTTATACGACATACACCCTTCTTGGGGACTGACTTAACTCTTTTGGAACTAGTGAGTTGGTTTGCTTCTGAGACAAAATTATTTATAAAATAAAATAACTAGCTTAGGCTCGCGACTTCGTCCGCGTGAACTACACAAATTTCAACCCCCTATTTTACTCCCTTAGGGCTTGAATTTTCCTTAACATTCCTTAGCGGATGTCTACGTCATAGTAGCTGTGTGCCAAACAGCCCGATCCGTCCAGAAGTGTGAGCTGTGCGTTGATAGATCAGTCAGTCAGTCAGTCTGTCAGGCAGTCAGTCTGTCAGGTTTTTACTTCATATAATTATATTATAGCGACTGACATTAGCTCAAAGGATTAGCAAATTGAAGCGGCAATGGGCAAGTCATGTCTGTCGCAGAACCGGCGGCCGATAGGGGGCAGACACGTTCTGGAGTGGACACCACGCACCTGTAATTTCACAGCATTGGAAGACACTCCACTGGGTGGACAGACGATATCAAAAGAGTCTGCTGGAGCCACTAGAAGAGACCTGTGCCCAGCTGTGAACACGTACGAAGCGATTTGCTTCCTCGTTTCTAATCCAAACCGCTGGATATGTAACGCTCTTCCGGCATCCATTTTCCCCTCCACTTTTAATATGCCTTCAAGTCAAGAGTGAATAGGCATCTTTTAGCTCTATCTTAGGCTGCATCATCACTTGCTAGCAGGTCTGATTGCAGCCAAGCGCTAGTCTATAAATTAAAAATAAATAAATAACGACGTTGATGAATTGATTGTATATTATAGACAATAAGCCATATTATAAAAGAGATCTAAAACTAAACAAAAAACCATTAAACGACGCACTGGTTTCGAAATTGTAATTTCCTGCTTCACAGCCATGGATGGTATAAAAAGCGGAATAAACCAAACACTTGTGCGAGCTCTTACCCGGACGGAATACCTCGGTTCGTCCCACTCTTAATTAATTAATTTCATCTCGATTTACTCGCGAATAGAACATGGAAAGATCTGGAGTTAATTAATTATTATCTATACATACTAACATATCAAGATAGCGCAGTGGTTTAGGCTTCAGCCTTCTATTCGATACTGGGCACGTAAAAACTTGTATCTAATGTATGGACTGATGTAAGGGTTTATGGAATTATGGATCATTTAAACATGATTGATTGATTAATATTATGATTTCAAAATAATTAGCTGATAAAATTTGTCGTTAATCTGAGTAACCCCATTAAAAATGGCTTATTTTATTTTTATATTGAATAACTTTTACAATCGTGACTATAATGACAATCATAGTATTTATAATCATTATGGTGATGATAACGATAATGACGGTGGTGAACATTTTCAGTCTTGAGCAATTTTATCCATTTCCAATTACTTAGGCCAAGATACGAGGAACAAATTGTTATTAGAGTCGTCGTTAAAACATATTACCGCAAGACATGTTTACATAACGTTAACTCGCATAAAAGTGGGGCGTTGCCGGCGAATGAATAGTCTAGCATTACTCCGTTACTCGGAAGAATAAAACGAAACCGCGGCACAACTTAATTAATTTAAACTGTAGGTGGGAGTACAGTTGCTACTTCATTACGTAATGTGAGACTGAGATGTAATTTATGGGTACTTGTTTTACTTGTAGTTCACTTGTACGCGGGAAAGGCGTGTTTCGGGTTATTTCTTACTTTGCGAACATAAAGTGGCGGCTAACAAATAGATTGCGTTAAGATTAAAAGGAGTTAAAAGCCAAAATAGATTAAGCTAGTTCTAAGAAGTGGGTGCCCAAGTCTTGGGGAACCAGGGAGCATAAACATTGCTCTTCTTTTTGGTTCCCCGGGGACTATGTCACTCTATCAATTTGTAATTATCATATTATTTTATTTGTAAACTTTTGGCTGAATAAAGGATATTTATTTATTTATTTTGTTTATAAGAATTCCTTTAATATACATTCTAGAAACAAATATCTATGTCTGCTTATCAGATTTCCGTAAAAAATGTGTAGCTTCAAAGTAACACGGCCTCAAAGTTTGAATGCAAATAGCTATTTCAGGCCGAACACTTTTGTCAGAGTCAAAAAATGGACTAAAAATTAAAAAAATTACCTTTGAAAATGGCGCCATACAGCCTGGGTATTTTTTTTTTTCAAAAATTTATAGCAAGGATTCTAACGATATTCCCATACATCTAAATCTGTTCAGGCATTTTGAAGTTATGGTGTAATAAATAACTCACATGTACCTACGTAACTCTGAAAATATTGCACTCCCTTTTTGGATAGTCGTGTAAAAATAATGATCTTTTGGTTAAATTTAGGGGAAATCTTTCGAAAGCCCTTTGTTTAATTAGGCAAGGGAAGCAATCAGAGTATTATCATCATCGGGCAGGGAAGACAATGGCGTCGATTACAATAATACAAATGGTGGTCATTGAAACTGCCATCAAAGAGAGTTTAACCCGAGAGCGGACGTCGTTATGGTTTAATTAAAACATTTTTAACCCCAACTTACGAACCGGGAAGGGCTCGGACAAAATTTCGTTTAAGGAATTTAGGTAAATTAACTTTTTGACTTTAGGTATTTCTGTGATTTCGTAAGTGTTGTTTTGGTAACTGATTTTGTTTTCTTATCATTAATAGAACAACGGTAACAGCCAAGCGGTTAATTATTTTGACTTTAAAAGATTATGTTTTACATCTCCGTAAAAGTCTATCAAAAATGTAAGCTACAATAAACATGAAGTTAATGACTTAAAATACTTTTAGTATTGTAGCAAGAACCGCTGCTTTCATCAGATATGAAGAGCTCGTTGTGTAAAATAATACACAACGGCGGAGCCGCGTTACACTGAATAAGATTACGTCGTTACGCCGTAGGTAATTCTATTGAGAATTTTAATTTCGGGGAGAAAACATTGTAAAGAAAGCTGCATCTCTCGGGAGAATTTCCTCTGTGAATGTACAATTGTGTGCTCCAATCTCATCTGTTCCCTCTCTAAATAGTATAAAGCAGACCGGTTTGTGTGTGTATTTGCTTGTAACTCTAAACTTCTTAGTACATTTTCCACTCTATGTTAAATATTTTACGATCAAAGTTTATATTATGAAACTAGATTAGCAAGATACCCGCCCCAGACCACTAATTGAGCACAGATTTGCACTCAGAATGAGAAGAGTTGAGGCAATAGTCCACCACGTTAGCCAAGTTTAGCAGATTCCACACACTTTGAAAACATTATGGACAGATATTCAGGTTTCTTCACCATAAAACACTTGATATTATTTGCTTAGAACGGAATATATATTAACTTTGAATAGTTAGAGATATGTGCGTCCAGAATTGAATCCCGGATCTCCTCCCCAATATAATATATTGCCTTATGGTCATTGACATCCTATAATATAGGACACAAAATATGAGCCCACAGGAGTCAGCTCCTCAGTCACGTGATGAAATCTATCCTGTTGGTTCTGCTATTTTTGACACGATTTCTATTTATTTTATTTAAACATTTTTATTGCTTTATTCTATGACACAGAATAAAATACAGGACAGACCACCATAGCACTATAGTGATTTCTTCCAGGCAACCTGTCTGTGTATTGGTATATAAACATTATAAACCTCCTACACTAACAAAAGCTCTCAACCATTTAAATTTATTCCTTGCTTAGTAATTAATTTCAAAAAGCTTAGAAAATAACTTTCAGTTCAAAAAGTGACTTTTTTTAAACAAAGGAATTAACATTACTTATCTGTATGCATTCAAAATCACGTTGATTTACAACAGCGTAGTTCAAACAGGTCAACCATAGAGAACGTTATCCCCAACTTAATCTAAGCGACATTCAAATTAGCTAACCTACATCGCTAAAGTGGAGTAACGGTTAAAACATGACACTAACATGTTCACGAAACTCCGACTTCCGGCGATAAGTCAAAACTTTTTGTTGTTTTCCGCCGCCCGCCCTCTCCCCCGCCCTCACCCCCGCCCTCACCCCCGCCCGCCGCCACTGGCGAACCAGCGAGTAACGAAATCGCTAAAGTATTGTTAACTTTTCACATATGAACTAGTTACAGTTTTGAGATCTATTGCTTTATATTCGAAACTATGCTGACACAAAGCTGATGTTCGCTGATGCCGCGTGGATTTAGAATTTTAAAAATTCCGTGGGAACTCGTTATTTTTTAGGGATAAAATGTAGCCTATTTCCGTCGCCGGGTACAAACTATCTCTGTACCTAATTTCGATAAAATTGCACTAATTCTAATTTCCATATTTCTAACTTCAAGGAGTAAAGGTCTATACTTCAAGATTTTCATCCCCTATTCATCCCTTCGAAGGCTGAATTTTCAAAAAAATCTTTGTTAACTCTCACGTTCGTAACTCCGGTGCAAAATTTCATGCTTCTTAAGCCACCGGTTTCAGCTGTGCGTTGTCAGTCAGTCAGTCAACGTTTTATTCACCACAGATGGCATATGGGTAGAGCGGGTTACCTAAAACATTTGAGAATTTGTCAATGGTTCCTGTAATATTACCATTTAAAACAGTACCGTGTCTGTTTGAAAGACAACGCACAGCCAATATCGGTGAACCAGGAGACTTGAAATTTGGAGAAAATATTCTCTCTATAGATGGATAATAATATTCTCTAGAACTACGCTGAGATATTCCAACGGGATCTTTAAAAATCCTCGAAAATGAAGTCGCGGGGAACAACCTTTAGTATTGTGCCTATAACCTATTTTGTTGTAAAGTGTTGGCAAGGTGTAATAATTTTTCATTCCTAGAAGCTAGGTGTTGCCGAGATTTTTATTAACTGGAGCACCTAATTAGCATTCTTGCGCATGCCCGAGAAAATGTTAAGGGAATTCGAAATGTGTTGTTGGGTGAACTTAAAAATGTTATAAAATCTTGTTTAAAATTGTAATTATTAATTAAATCGTGGCTATTCGGTAGGTAAACAGTTTGCAGATGAATTGCTTATTAACTAACAAGATAGTATCTACCGTAATTATTTGCTAGATGTTATAGCTACATTTGGCATTTTGAAAAGAGTAATTACCATTTTTTTGCCGGTTCTTTTCAGTAGAATCTGCTTTCAAAACAGGTGGTAGAGTTTTAACATATTATTAGAGGCTCAAGTTAATTTACATGAAAAAAATAATTTTATTTTTAGGGTTCCGTACCTCAAAAGGAAAAACGGAACCCTTATAGGATCACTTTGTTGTCTGTCTGTCCGTCTGTCTGTTTGGCTGTCTGTCTGTGTCATTAAAATGTGTTTCAATTTTCAAAGTAAGATAACTATACCAAGTGGGGTATCATATCAAAGGGTTTTACTTGTACATTCTAAAACATATTTTTATTTATTTTTAAGCATAATAGTTTTTGATTTATCGTGCAAAATGTCGGAAAAATACCCGAGTACGGGACCCTCGGTGCGCGAGTCTGACTCGCACTTGGCCGGTTTTTATTTATTTTATTTTACTTTTGTTTTATTTAGGAGACACACAGTACTAAAGTAAAATGCCATTGCGTATGAATGTTTTGAAGTTATATACTTCTAATACAAATAAGCAATCGTTTATCAGAATACCTATGTAAATGCTTAGTTTAATAAACACAATTTTATCTTCCTCACATCTGCTTCACAAACGTCATAAAAAGCGTCGGGAACAAACAGACGAATAAAAAACTTAGGAAATATCTCGAATAAAGTTCTAGTACTGTTTTCCAAAATAAAGCTTCCAGGCTTGGGTTATAAAAGTGAAGTGTAACTTGTGACTTCAGTTCGTATGAGGTAAGTTTGCGCCACTTCGCAAATATGGCGACGGCTTCACGAAGAGTTTTGGGGAAGGTAGAACAGCTATTATTTAGAAATAGTTCATGTCTGTTTATAATATCGCACATAAAAACAAAAAATGGCAGTTCTAAATTACAACTACATTTATAGATGTTCATAGTAGAAGATATAGACTTCTGAAGTTCTCTAACACAATTCAGCAATTATGTACCTCTACAGTGTTAATCGTATGAAGACAGAGTGCCACGACTGCAAAAAATGAACTAAAAAATTTTCAAAAGAAAAATAAAACCGACTTCAAAAACCAAAAACACTAAAAAGTAGAAAATAATTTTTGTTTAGCTACACATGTAATGTACCTAGGTATGAAGTCGGGCGAGCTTCACTCTTGGATTTCTAATTAACCGACTTCCAAAAAAGGAGGAGGTTCTCAATTCGTCGGAATCTTTTTTTTTTTTTTTTTATGTATGTTCCCCGATTACTCAAAGACCCCTGGACCGATGGAGGATGGAGGAAAGAACCTCCTCTTTTTTTGGAAGTCGGTTAAAAAGTAACAAACATTTGAAAATGGCGGCATACAGGCTGCCTGATTGATTTGTTTTCAAATAAATTAAAGCCAGTGTCATATTTTGGAATGATTTAGGGATTCTAACGATACCCCATGCATCCAAATCTTATCTTGCATTTAGCAGTTATGGTGGAATAAAGAAATTGATATTTATACATACCTACTGAAAAATTACACTCCTTTTGTCGGGCAATCGCGTAAAGATGAAAAGAGTAAGTAAGTAATAGATTTAACTGTAACCATCCATGAAGCTGAAGTAGGAAAAAACTCACTAAGTTACATGGTAACTTCAAACTTTGGTGAGGGCAGTTTAAGTGGACGTCAAAGTGGAAGTTTTGACTTACTGCCTTTCAGCGTGAATCCCACTTACCAAACGTTGTTTTAGTGTTTGAACGGAGGCCAATTTTCTGGGCTCAATGACCTCAGTGCTCCAATTTTTTGGGGTAGTATCTAGTTTTGAAAATATTTAGTTTAGGGCCGGGACAGATCATCATCGTTATTATTGTCAACCTATCCAATGCTGGACATACTTCTTCACGCCATGGTCTTGCATCGCCTGAATCCAGCGGCTCCTTGCGACTCGTTTTATCTCGTCCGGCCACCTAGGGAGGACGCCATTTACGGTTGTGGTTGTTTGTCTGTTTGTGTGTTACCTTTTCACATCACATTCCCCAAACCAATTTTCACAAAGATACAGAAAATAGCTTGCATCCCAAAGACAGACTTAGATTAGGTATATTTTATTCCAGAAATCGAAGAGTTTCCGAGGGATTTTTGATAACAATAAATCTACGTAGATGTCAATTGTCAACTGGATGAAGCCCACATCATGCAGTCTCCCAATAAAACAAAAACAGAAACACCAATCAATTCGAAAATAAATTAAAATCTCGCTTCATCCACGACGATGACCGGAGCGCTGTGGTTGATTATAATTTGTGAATTAATTATATCATATCGCATTGCTCCTTGACGTTGGCTTAAGGTGGATATCGGGGTATGAGTGTAAGACGTCGGCATGCATTAGTGATTTGAGGCTGGCTGTCATTAGCTATCCACCGTAATTGGGGTTTAGGTAATTACCGTATTAGTTACATCCGGGGATTGTATGTCTGACAAGCTGTTGACAGCTGTTTCACCGACATTTCCATAATTTTCACGTTGATACTGGCTTCACGTGCTGTGGCCCAGTAATGGACGGGTCAATATACCAAGAGATCTACTGCACGAGTTCAAGTTTGGACACCTTCATTTGTCGTGATACCAGGAGAGCGTAAGAGCCATAATATGAGCCTAGACTCAATCACTATAGGAATTTTCATATATTATAACACTTTATTAATATTTTATGCATGAAATACAGTTTTAGTCCATTGTTGAGTGATGACCGTTGAGTCCATAGCTCGAGTCGGTAAGTAACCATTCAACCACTAAGGCGGTAAAATAGGAGTTCGAAATTTCTGTAGTCCATGCGGACAAAGTTGCGGGCATAAGCTTGTATTGTTATAAGGTAGAATAGATGTGATCGTAGATGCCAGGCCACTGACTGTATAGAGGAGGATTCCTGCGGGGCTGCATATGCTTTGCATGTTCATTTGCAAGTTCAAGTTAACCAAACATTTTGTGATCCCAGTGCGTCAAGGATAACATTGACTTACTTCTATAGGTAGGTATATTGCTAACTTTTAAATTAGACTGTTAGAATTCCGTCGTGTTGTATTGTATAGAGTGAGCCACTTTTGATATAGCTGTCTACTCATCATCATAATGATCCCATCGCCGGCTCACTATGGAGCACGAACGAGGAATTTGCCATTTCAATATGGAAAACATGGAAAAATTGATAATTGAATCAGATTTAGGTACTTCTCGTAGAATAAAAAATCTGTCAAGTTTTCATCGCCCCAAACTGAAACAAAACAAAACAAATTCCCGATTTCTTTCCCTAATACAGTTACAGCCTATGAGAATAGCTACAAAGTGAGCAGTTTGGTTGGCGGCTTACTGACTTACTGCAGATTTGTTACGGGGTTCTGTGTGCTTAGTATGAGATTTTGCATCTCACCCATAGAATTCAAGAGTTCAAATACAATAGCGTCAAAGTAAAATGGACCTAAAACCCTCAATTTAACGTCAAAAGTTCAATACCGCTGCTTTTAATTTGGCAACGTTTCTGTTAGCTGTAGATGGATAGACGAACTTGAGCTTTAAAACAAGGCAGTTAAGATCCAGTTTAGTATATCGCTAAAGTGTTTCGACGCTTGAATACTATCAATGTTGGTGAGTTGTAAGCTCTCATACTAAGCATGCTGGTATAAATCCCGCGCCGGAACGCCCACCACGCCCCTGGCTTACAGGCGAAGGGAGTTTAGCGAAACTGTGTACTACTTTATTGTTCAGGAAGAGAACACACAGTAGACCGTCTTTCCGTTGGAAATATAATAGAAGGGTAAACAGAAAAGTTGAATATTTTATCGGTGAAGGAAAACATCGTGAGGAAACCTGCATGCCTGAGTGTTCTCCATAACGTTCTTAAAAGTGTGTAAATGACAATCTACATTTGACAAGCGTGATTGACTATGGACGAATCCTTCTAATTCTGAGAGGAGACTCGTGTTCAGTGGTATATTGACGGCGGTACGTCGTGATTGAAGGAAAAACCAACAAACAAACACTCCTTGCATTTATAATATTAATTGGACGTAATAATAAACATACTCATTGAGATCATGATTTAACATGCTAATTTCGCTAATTTTTAAAATTGGTTTCTTAGCGTAACCTATTAAGGTTCAATTCTTGATGTGTTTAAGTTCTCACTTCTGTGGGTTTCCCCACTGAGGTTTTCCGAAATTCCAAAGAAAGCTATCAAAGTCGTGCGTTAATAGGCGTCCTTAGCATTGTATCGTATCTCTGTACTACTTTATCGTTTAGTGATATATAAATTCGCTTAACGGCCGCTGGTGGGGCTGCTTAATTCCATTGCTTAGTTGGATGCTCAGTGCAGATAGTGTAAGCTGAATATACGGGACCCTATTACCAAGCCTTCGCTGTCCATCCATCTATCTGCATATCTATCTGTCTGTCTGTCAGCAGGTTGTATCTCATGAACCCTAATAGAAAGAGTGCTAAAATTTTCAGTATGTATTTCTATTGTCGTTATAACAGTCAAATAAACAAAATCAAGATGGCCGCCACAAAAAAGAATTCCTTCTAAGAAAATATTATCTTAATTTAAGTGTGTAACTTGATAATGTGATACATCATACGATCAGCAACAAAGTTCGCAATCTGTGACGTGTCATCAGCCATCCTGTATCGAGGCCCTTCCGGCGTATCAACCACGCCCCGCAATGCCTCCAGTTCACATTAGCCGCTAGAAGATGTGTGCCATACAATGTGATCGATATTTTTTGTGCTAATTTGAAGTTCCTTACTGAACGTACCGGGAATAATTAACACTTTGGTCAAATGGTCGTCGTGTTGATAGGTTTTTCAACAGTAATATTTAGTTCCAAGTAAGTACGTTCGCATGACGCTTACTGCTACTCAAATCTCCAAAATGGCCAAAATCTGCAGGTGAAAAGCTGTTTTAGAAACAGGTTGGCAATTGCAGGTCCAGCGTACTATGTAATTGAAAAAAAGATCCATGTTTTGATTTTTATGTTCAAACCAACTTGAGCTGAGCGCTCGTGGCAATTATTTTTCTAGATCTCACTCAGTATAGTTTTAATGACAACGCAAGAGGGCAGTAGGGGTCTAACCTGGATAATATGTATGGCAGTTTTTTTATTCATCGTTTTTCTTATGTGTTAACATAAGGTAAAGGCTCATTACTTGGTGGTACGGATTCACTGGTAAGATATTATTTGCCTTTTCCACTAGACCTGACCAGAACATAATTTGGAAGTGATGAATATTCTAATTGCCCCTGCTGGAAATCGAACCCGAGACCTCCTACTTCATTGATTACTACGCTCACCACTATGCCACGGATATGGTCAAAAAGCACCAAAATACATACACTTCAAGTGGCCTTTGTACACTTTCGTCGAGTTCATTAGCCGAGTCATTGGGTCAATCTATGCAAGGGGCTTTAAACGTACTTATGTATTACGGCTTAACAGGCAATACGTATAACTCAAGTACTCCTTGTGCTAGACAATATTCTGCAAGATGATCTACGGATTTCCTGCAAGGGATTCAATTATTCATCATCTTAATATAATATGCTCGTATTGTTACTCAATTATTCATTGTTTTGGTAAATCATCTATATCATACTTATATATTATTGTAAATTGGTTCTGGTGCTGGTTCTTCTCGATAAGAACGGCATTCCGATCCAGTGGTAGATTTTTTGACGATTCAAAAGCACTTGTAAAAGTTTAATTGAATAAAAACATTTTGAATTTTGAATTTTGAATATGTCAGCAACATAATTTCAGCCTGTGGAAAGTGCTCAGCAAAAGTAACATGTGCCATTACAGATTTTTTAAGAATCCCGTGGGAACTTTTTAATTTTCCAGGATAAAAAGTAGCCTTTGTCCATTTCTGGGATGCAAACTATCTCTGTACTAAATTAATGATGCCTGAGACTTCGTCCACGTGAATTATAAGCTTTACTAAAAATTTCTGATTTTCCGGGACAAAAAGTAACTTTGTACGCTTCAAAAATTGATTAAACGGATGGGCCGTAAAACGTAGCAGACTGACAGAGAGACACACTTTCGTATTTATAATGTTAATTAGAATGTATGATTGACGTGTAATAAGCCTTTTTTATTTAATTCTTTATGGAGAGACATATTTTTAATGAAAAATACAGATAAGTAAATTGTGCAAGAAAGGTAAATTGTGAACACGGATGTTCTATTTAAGTAGGACTTGAAGCCGATTGTTGAAAAGTGAAAAATCATATCACACGAAATTGCAAGTGTTCTCGAATTTTAAAGGACACTGTAGAACTAATTGGAACCTCTGTGATACCAGTAATACTATCCTTACTCTGTACCCTCAGTATAAGATTTTACTGCTCACCAACGTTAAAGTATTTGAGAGTCGAAACGCGTTAAAGTAAAATGGCCGCTAACCGCTTCGTTTTAATGCTCTTCTATATATACATATAATAAAATTGTAGAAAAGTGGTGTCTGTACAATGGAAATATATAAAAAAAAGTAGCAGGGGTTGTTATTATATCGATGCCGAACCCGAAATTGTAATTAATTTTTTTTTGTCTGTTTGTCTGTGTGTTTGTGCACGCTAATCTCAGAAACGACTTATTCGATTTAGATACGGTTTACACTAATATATTGTAGTAAGCTTCACTTAGGATTTAGTGTTTATTTCATGTCAATCGGTTCATAAATAAAAAAGTTATGTCAATTTAAAGAATCACGGCGCCTCGCGCCTGAGCGTCCGTGGCTATATAAAGCGCGAAAAGTCACTATTCCACGCGAACGAAGTCGCGGGCACAGCTAGTTGTACATATATTTACAGCCAGCGCTCCAAGCGGAAACGTTACGAAATTAAAATCAATGGTACTGGATTTTTCACTTTAAACCAAGCGACTTCAGGTCCATTTTACTTTGACGTTATTTTGTTCGACTCTCGAATACTACCGAAATTGGTGGGAAGTAAAATCTTATACTGAGGATAGGTACTGTACTCGTACGGTTTTGTGTTTGGATATTAATAAATCCTGTCACGTGCCGCGGGTGACAATTGCCTCAGTTCATTAATTCCTCCCAGATGTGCTGCTACAGATTTCCATACTAATACGTAATAATACGTTACTGCTAAATACGTTAATATGACATTCAAATACAACTTGAAGATATTCCAATATTTAAGATAACTATGAGGTAACGTTAGTCGAAGTACATAATTAAATATCATTTTCTTTAACGGGGAAAGAAAATATCGTGAGGATACTTGCATACCTGAGTGTTCTCCATTGAGAACAGTACGGAGAACTCTCAGACATGCAGGTTCCCTCACGATGTTCCCATAATATTTAATTGCTTAGTAAGGTAAGCACCCAATTCTTAAAACTTAGAAACGCTTGTTGGAATCTCCGAATCCTTACCAGTATATACTTACCGTATATTATTACCGATGAGATGAAAGTAAGAAACAGTAGGTATTCTCAAATTGAAACCGATAGCTATCACAAAAGGCTTTCAGGGCGAAAGAGTGCGTTAATGAGTTCCCTGGCACCGTGTTTCGGGAGCAATGATTTTTGTTCCGCCAGATAAGTGTGTGCCATTAATCACATTAGTCGAGGATAGTGGTAGGCTGAGAGCTTGCAACAAAAATTAAAACAAAAAATAAGTTTACTTTTTAGTGTTTTTGGGGTTTTTGAAGTCGGATTTTTTATTTATTTTTTATTTTTAGTGGCCACACTGTACCAAAATATGCTATGCTTGGTTAAAAACCTACTGTTTACTAAGCTATTTCACTGATCGCGAGCAATTTACTGTTATCCATAATTGAGGAGTTCTGTTTTCCATCTCCGAAGATATTCATCCGATCACCAAATTAAAATGGGACCCTCTCTGAAGTATGAACTACCAAAGAAAGAAACAATTAGTGGAAACTGGAATAAAATAAGATTAACTATAGAAGAAATCGATCGTGGACTCTTGGTCTATTACGTGACGAGCAGTAAGATTAGGGAGGATTCGTAAATATTCGGAAATGTGCGCATAGATCCCATTATATCCTACAGATATATTGTGCTATTGAATAAATAATATTATATTGCATTACGCACTCATACAATCCGAGTCCATGAAAATACGTTCCGAAGTAGTCATGAAACTATTTGTATGGTAGCTTACGCTCTAGATCAGACTTCAGTCATCCGAGTTCTGTCCGTCATCCGTGAGAATACCTCGGATGTGCCTCCGATTCAAATCGGACATAATATGACGTAGATATGTCAAAGATGCCCATACTGAATAGCTTGTATTTGGATCAGAGATCGGATTAGTGCGTAAGCAATATCCGAATTCGGTCCGAGTTTTTCATATCCGTATTTTCATGGATTCAGATCGGATGAGTGCATAACGGCTCTAAAGCATTATTGGATTATAGCTTTAAACAAGTCCCGTTTAAAAAAAAGGATGTTTATTGTAACGATCCGAAATTCAGCAATTTGAAATTTATTCGAAGCAATACCTAAATTCCATGAATTTCCAAAAACTATTGTTTTTGATAGCGAGAAACACCACTATTATATAATTAATGTATGTTTCTATAGTCAAGGAAATTGTGGAAAACTTTAGAAGAGGTACCTTAACTGAAAATTTCCTGTAAACTAATTAGTGGAATCTTAATATGTAGGTAAGTACATATCCACGATTCAGTTACCTGAAGTATCTAGTTCAAAAAAATTGTTGAGACATAACTCGGATCCTTAAGCTTGCGCGACTTTACCAAATAGAGACTTCATGAATAGCGCATAAGAGAATAATTGATCTAAATTATTGCAATGATACAACACAGAATACTAATATATAGTTCAAAATATAATATAGGTATAACTTTTAACAAAAGCACTTTTGGAAAACCTTGGAAAACCTCTTCCAAAGACCTATCTGTAAGTAGCAATCTTACTTTTTCTACAAGTATTTACGTATCAGGTCCCGGCAGAATCAATTTTTTTGTTAGGTAGAGGAACTATAATATCATTTGTTGATGAAAACTTCGATACTTAGTACGCATTCAACAGAAATACGCTATCGCTGATTATAAAATCACGGTGGCTCTTCTCAGTGCCGAAAGAAAGTGTACAATAGTACCCAATTTGAATAAATGACTTTGACTTTGAGTTTGGCTTTGACTAATCACACTAATATTATAAAGGCGAAAGTTTGTATGTGTGTGTGTGTGTGTGTGTGTGTGTGTGTGTGTGTGTGTGTATGTTTGTTACTTCTTCATGCAAAAACTACTTGACGGATTTGGCTGAAATTTGGAATGGAGATAGATAATATCCTGGATTAGCACATAGGCTACTTTTTATCCCGGAAAATCAAAGAGTTCCCACAGGATTTCGAGAAACCTAAATCCACGCGGGCGAAGTCGCGGGCATCGGCTAGTACTTAATAACACTGTAACACCATAATTGTACCTGCAATCGTGCAAATAAATGATTTGTATTTATTAAAAATTGACGATAAAATCAACGCTCTCAATTTCACTGTCACAGCTTTCAGCTCCCGTGCACTTTAAAAGCAACTGCTGAGTTTCTTGCCAGCTGCTCTTGTCAGTGAAACCTCCGCCTCCGGCGTTCCAAACCGGTATAGATGTAGCATAGACACAAGGTTGTTCTATATGACAGATTTTATCAAGAACCTACTCAGAATTTCCATCAGCTCTTGGACCATCACAAACTAGCTCGTTAATTATTTGATAAATAGATTTTATCAAATAGTTCGGGAATATTAATTTACGGGCACGGTTTCCGGATTAACAAATACCTATTCGATGTTTTTGAGCGAAATGTAATAGAAATTAGGTAAATGTTTGATGTTTGCCGCGGAATGTTATACTTATAACTAATTAATTATGTTATTAACTGCTGCTAATTGGATCTAAATTATAATTATTTTAATGCTATTAAATAGTTGCTAAATCATATTAGTACAGGTATCATTATAATCATCTTAAGTCCTCGCTGGCCCACTGCTGAGCTTTGGTCTCCTGCAGAGAAGAGAGAGAATGAGAAGAGATTAGACCATATTCCATCACGCTGGCCAAGTGCTGAAAATCAAAATTATTCCCCAGTGCTAACGGACCAAAGTTTTCCAACATTGTGTTGCAATGGTGACGTATGGATGGATCGAAGAGAATGGTCGTCTCATAAGAAGACTCGGAATCACTCCTGGGGCGATGGAGAGAGCTATGCTTGAAGATTCTCTACGAAATTAAATTAGAATTGTGTAGCAAGGAGCCACTGAATTCAGGCGGCGCAAGATCGTGGCGTGTGGAAGTCACTTAAAAAGTCCTATGTCCAGCAGTACAAGTCTATCGGTTCGATGAGGATGACAAAAATCTTAAGGTTTTACGTTTTTTAAAATCATCACTGACATAAAAATATCAACTCCATTAAAAAGAAGTAAAGTTTGTTAGTTTGGATAATGATCCGATATTTTCACTAATAGATCTACTTATCTACAATATCCCCGAGTGCAAGACTGCGAATTAAATCACGCGGACGAAGTCGCGGGCAAAGCGAAGGTCGCGGCTAGTAATTTTAAGACAAAAGTAAAAGTAGTGAAAGTACTTTACCCGTGGTCGCAAACCATTTTCAAAAAAATATTAGCCGTATTAAATGGAAAGGAATGGTGCAAAACGGAAAAGGTTTATTAACATAAGTAATTAGGGAATTAGGAACAAGATCTCATTAGGGTTGTCAGTGTGTTTTTCAATATGGCGGCTCGTAATTACGGCTACACTGCCTCCTCGGGGTGAGTGCGACTCCATTCACTCTCACTCATTACTTGATTCCGTTTTAAACTGAAACATGATTTTTAAACGCAGTTATTTTGCCATTACGTGTATAGGAAATGGGGTTTATACGTTAGGGGTGCAATGCTTGCTTTTATTTTACTTTACTTTTAAACAATCATTTTTTGGCTCCAGCTACACGCTTCGTCTTACCTGCCCAAGCCAAGGTGCTCAGTTAAGTGCGTGCGAATGGACGACAAGAAGCAAAACATTATGAACTATCAGGTAATCAAGTTCCCTCACGATGGTTTCCTCCATCGTTAAAGCAAGGGGTATTTAATTGCTCCTGTTGTGAAGGTTCGGGATCGAATCCATTGGAGATCAATGTCCTAAGCACTAGGCTATCACCGCTTACAACAACGATTGACTGACTGACCAAAATACAAGGGAGTAGAAACTTGAGATTTTGTATATACGGTCGGCCTCAGAATTAGAGTAGCATTTCTGCGAAACTATTACATTAAAAACCTTAGCATCAAGCTATTGCATCAACTTATGACTTTTTTCTATACATACGCCAAACACACCTAACCTAACGCATGTGCAAAACCATGCCACGCGCATGTATGATCATTACTCATTAGGGTGCTAAACGTCTTTGCCTTTGACTGTACTTAGGTTTTTCAGTCGCGCACACCTCCGCTAAGGAAGGATTTTCAGAAATCCCACCAGCAGGAATCAGTTGTATAACGTAGATTTTTATATCAAATCGTTACCGATAATGGCTTTACCCTTTTGCGTAAAATGTAGTGTACCTATTATCGAAGCGAAGCGGCTGTTCGCAATACGTTATAGTCATTAGTGATAAAGGAACGCCGCGCCCACAATATTAGATCGATATGCTGGTCGGTGCTGCCTGAGCAGTAATACTGCACGAATATATCACACTTACCTAACCTATCTATTAGTTGACTTTGTACGAACAGGGAATAGAGGGCTCTCTCCGTCACTCGTTTTATACAATCGTAGTTCCAATTTCATTTGAATATTAAGCAACCAAAGTCCATGAAATTTTGCACATATATTCTAGAAAGTAATATCTATGTTTGTGGTTTTCCAGATTTCTGTTAAAATATTCGGTTTCAAAGTTACGCGGTCTTAAAAAATTTCATACAAATCTTTGAGCCCCTGTAATTTTAAAACTACATATTTTTAGAAAAATCTAAAACACCACAGACACAGATATTTAGTTTCTAGAATATGTCTGCAAAATTTCATGTACTTTGGTTGCTTAATATTCAAATGAAATTGGAACTACAATTGTATGAAACGAGTGACGGAGAGAGCCCTGTTAAATGTAGCTTCAATGATTCTACGGTATAGTATGCTATATCAAACTTCCATGCTGCGAGTCCAATTTTCTGAGTTAGAAAATGGATGAATAAAAAAAACCACCCAAGTGCGAGTCAGACTCGCGCACCGAGGGTTCCGTACTCGGGTATTTTTTCCGATAAATCAAAAACTATTATGCATGAAAATAAATAAAAATCTGTTTTAGAATGTTCAAGTAGGTAAAGCCCTTTCATATGATACCCTACTTGGTAAAATAGGGTATCATATGAATTGCGTAGGGTATAGGGTAGGTATAGGGTATCATAGTTATCATACTTTAAAAATTGAAAATACTAATTATTATTTGTTCATGAACACATTTTCATTTTTTTTTTTTGTGATGTAACCCCAATTTGACGGTCATCGGATTTTTCTTTTTACTTGTGCTATAAAACCTGCCAAACATGATTATTATAGGTTAACGGGAAGTACCCTATAGGGTATTCCTTAACAGACACGATGGATAGACAGACAGACAACAAAGTTATCCTATAAGAGTTCCTTTGTTCTTTGAGGTACGGAACTCTGAAAATTATATGCTGCTCTCTGAACGCTATGCGGAACTCTGAATATGCGGCTGAGAATTTTATCGATTTAGACGGAACGCTGCTCTTTATCAAATATTATCTTGTACCACAAAAAAAAAAAGCAGCTCTAAAAAACTAGAACGACCAAAAAAGCGCTCTCACAATGCGTTATATTTTTATTTACAGCCAACAAGCTTTTCATTGGAAAATGGGGAATAGAAAACACGATTTTCAAAAGCTCTTTTAGCTCGTTGTAGGTATTGAGTACACCGTACATCGGTACACCGCAGTTTGGAATCGGTTGCTATCGAAATGAATCGGGGAAAAATGGAAACATTCGGCTGGGCAACACAGTTAACTATTTAGTTACTGATCTACGATACAAATAGATTCAATAGTTAAATATTCCCAATATGCGCTGAAGGTGGCCAACGGGGGGTTCTATTAGATAAAATATCTATATACTTAACCTATATCCTGGAAAAGACAGGGTATATTAATAATAAGTTTTCCCCCGTTAACAAAAAAAACCGGCCAAGGGCGAGTCAGACTCGCGCACTGAGGGTTCCGTACCGTATTTTTTCCAACATTTTGCACGATAAATCAAAAACTATTATACATAAAAATAAATAAAAATCTATTTTAGGATGTACAGGTAAAACCCTTTCATATGATACCCCAATTGGTATAGTTATCTTACTTTGAAAATTTAGTTCCGTTTTTCCTTTTGAGGTACGGAACCCTAAAAAGGTTAGTTATAGTTCTTGTAGCAACGCGCTAAGTTACTTTTAATGGCGTCCAATGAAAATACAAAATAATATTAATTTATGCCTACGCTAGTAATTAATAATTATGGTTTTGTAGCTACAGCGCCTAAAACGCACAATTACTGCCCAGCAGTTGTGAACGAATACAATAATTATTATGGCTACCTTTAATGAGTTTTGTGATAGTAATATACCTACTATACCTACCATACCTACACCTACCATAGACCTACGCGTAATTTCTCCAAACATTCTTCTTAGTAAAAGTTACAACAATTGAATATTAATATATTGTTTTATTCATAGCGTATTAAGATAACAAAGATTTGAGCACATCATTTTGACGTGACAACGTCTTATAATTCGATAGAGCCGGCTGCATGCACGAAAAAACATGACTCATGCGGCGTTACCTCGCTCTGAGGCGTTCCATATAAGGCTTGAAGTGCAAGCGAGAGCGCGGAACGAGCGACAAAGAAGCACAATCGGCCTTTGTTGTCACGTTCAACTATCGTCAGTAAACCGACTTTACAGACAACCAATTTTTTTTTTTTTAATGTAGAACTTCACTAGAACAGAAGTATAAAATGGAATAAAATAATTTAATCATGAATGTATCACAAAAAAAACTCGAAAAAAATTCAAACGTACAAAAATGCATATCGGGTAAGCTCACAATGTGTTATATTTTTTATATTCAGCTAACAAGTTTTTGATTGGAAAATAGGGAATAGAAACATAAAGGCATTCGTAGCTCGCGATGCACATGAGCGTAATCCGGCCGTACATGGATTCCAGATATATCTCTGGAATATCTGGAATGGCGCACAATTAGGATAGTTCCAGGCCATGTGCGGGCCAATGATGTGCTTTTACTATCGATAGCACTAAATCTATCGACGTTAGCATTTGAATTGAAGTATTTGCATGCCTATGCAATCAACCATACTCTGATAGCGATTGTGATGCCCTGTGTAAAGAATTTTTGTAGAACAAAGTTTGAAAAAATTGAAAAAGTGAGCAACATACTATTTTATTAAACTGATTTTTGAAAATAGATTTGGAATATTATTTCTATCGGGGAGAGCCAGGATAAACCCGAAACTTTTGTAACAAAAAATCCTTCAAAATATCTTTCAATTCAAATATCTCTTTATAAAATTTACTATATTTTATTATTGATAAACATACGTCAAGTGATATTATGATAGTACTCGTAGGTAAAAGATGGCCCGAGTTTTTTACGCTATACAATGCGGGTTTTAAAAAATCAAATCACTAAAACTACAAGATAAGACAAATGGTTATTGGCATTGGACTTTAACAGCGCTAAGTTTTTGTTAGCGGTCCGTATAATGTTAATAATTTTGTTAGCGTTAATGGCACGACCATAACCTATCAGGTTTGAATAAACGTCAGCATGTTTGGGCCAGGTTAGAGCCGGGGCACATTGTGACATAAAGCTGGCCGAATTGTGGTCACGCGCGTTAATTGTAAATGAAATGTTGGTCAGGCCGATAATAGAGCTTTATGGGGCTTTTATTTCGATAGGAATTTTTTTATTCTATTTTTAACAAAAGTTTTAAATAATAGTTTTAACAAGGGTCTAGTAGTTGAAGTGTCAGAAATGTCAGCCTTCTGTCAGTCAGTCAGGGGTTCAATCCCAGACACGCACTTGTAACTTTTCAGAGAGTTTATCAAATATCAGTTTTTTTAACGGTGAAAAAAAACATCCTATAGACACCTACATGGATAAGGGTTCTTCTTCATGTTCTCAAAGGTGAGTGAAGTTGGCCAATACGCGCTTAGCCAGCGTGGTGGAATATGGCCAGAACCTTCTGAGAAGAACTGACCTCAGCTGTTATAGTGAGCCGGGTATGGGTTGATAATGATGGTGTGTGTCAGCTGTAGTTATTAAATACGTGTGTAGGTATTTAAAAATTAAAGATCAGCAGCCATAATTTCAATTAAGGGCCTAATCTGTGTATAACTTTGTTTGCCCATTAGGTACTTGTTTTCAATTAAATTTTAATTTAAAACGCTGTTGTTGGCGATAATGTTAACGTTAACTTTTATTGGCGCGACCTTGCCGCGTGTACAAGCGCGCTACATTACACTAATGGGTACATTATCCACACTCGAGCCGATCGTAATCGCGGCACGATGAAGCTATTACACTGTGAGGGTTAAAAAGCTCAGTGTGCTTAGTACATCTCGCCCACGTTGATCGAATTCGAAATTCTTCAGTGTTCAAATGAATGTCTTGTTTTAAAGTTTACATTCTTCCATACATCAATAGCTAGGCGTTCCAAGTAGAAACTATGTGAAATTAAATTTGATGGTACTGAATTTTGACTATTAAGTTAAGCGTTGCATAGAAGCAGCGCGTTACTTTGCAAAAGTCCATGAAACGTGATATAAATGGAACTACAAGCCTGATTCACTACAGTTCGCCACAGACAGCTTTGTTCCGCCAAAAAAACAAATCTGTTTGGTACAATGTGCAGCATGCGATATGCCCGCCCCCTACTACTACTAAAGAAACAAGCAATACACAAACCAACACACAACACCACACAAATCTTCTAGAAACACTCAACGTGCGTTTCACCCCAACACCCCGGAGCATCGTCAGGAGCTTTAGAAACCATGCACAACTAAGCAAGGACTTTTAGATTCATTTTACTCTGGCTTTATTGTGTTCCAATGCTCGAATTCTATCGGACGTTGGTGAGATATAAAACCTCATACTAAGCACAAATAACCCCTACGCAGAACGCAGAGGTCGGAAAATTGAGGTCACGTTAACTTGTCTTCGGGTCAATTTAACCCCGTCACGATAAGATGGATAGCCGAATCTATTAGTGGCCTATTTTTAAACAATTTTGGAATAATGTTTTATGTATTATATAATTTTGTAACTGGGTCAGAATAATATCAACAAAGTTACAAAAACCTATAGGTTTTCTTGACAGACGGGCAGACGAACCTGCCCTGCTCTGCCAAAAAAATTAACTAAAAACTTAAAAAAAAAATACATTTGACAATGGCACCCATACAGCCGCCATATTGATTTTTTTTATTTCATTGCATTGTGACTTAGGATGATAAAGGATTATAACGATACCCCATACATCCAAATCTGTTCATGTATTTAGAAGTTGTGATGGAATGAAGAAACTCATATTCATACATGAACCAAATAAATGAAATAAAAATATAGTGGAGTGTATATATGGAGTGTGGCTGCCAATTACCTCGATGACCGCACGGACCTCTGAAAGGGGAGAGTGTGGATTTATAGTAAAAGCATGTATAATGTAACCAGAGTTCAAACTTATCCTAATGTGCTCGTATTTATTGCTCTAGTACAAGAGTAATAAACGGACGCACCGGGGCACTTGGGCGGTGGGTTCCGTATAGCGCTGATTATTCGCCAATACGGCCCTAAACTATTCGAAATACTCCGCCATTTCGGATATAGATGTTATCTGTGGGAAGGCTGAACTGCATACATTGTTCGAGCGATAGCGGTTCAAGTTGTTATATTTTATATCATAAAGGCGGTGTGTATGTATGCGTGTATGTATGTGTGTATGTTTGTTACTCCTTCACGCATAAACTGCTAGACGGATTTGGCTAAAATTTGGAACTTAGATAGAGTAGAGTTCCCGCGGGATTTTTAAAAACCTACATCCACGCGGCCGAATTCGCGGGCGTCAGCTAGTTTCTGAAATAATTCTTTATTTTAAGATCATTGTTTTTACAGTGATATGATTGGGAGGAAAACTTTTTGTTGCTCTTTCAAACTCGTGAATAAAATTATCCTCATACGTTGTTCATTTGATTTGCAAATAATCACTTCAAAAACTTTATATCTAGAATTTTCAACGATTTGCGTGAATTCATTAGTTTAACTTCGAAAATAGGCAATTCAGAATTTAAATCAAATTGTTTTTTTCTATATTTAGCTTAATTAAGCTAGAGCAATATTTAAAACTATTATGGGCTTTGCCTGCAATCACACCAAACAGTAGTGATTGTAGCCTAAGCTGAAACGCGCCTGCCTATAGAAGGTGCCTATTCACTAAATATAGTGCTTATTCAATAAATAGTGCTACATTATAGCATAAAGCGCTTTGGCATAAAACAGCTTTTTTACACTACTTGCCAAAAGAGTGTAATCTTTTCGGGGTTCATGTATGCCTTTCTTTATTCCATCATAACTTCTATATACCTACCTGAACAATTTAGATAATATATGGGACATGGTTCCTTCTCACATCTCGAATCCTTACATTTCGAGTGATATTGGCTATAACTTTTTTGAAAAAAGTCCAATATGGCGGCTGTGTCGCCATTTTCAAATGCGTTTTTTAACTTTTAGTTCGTTTTTGGCAGTGCATTCCTAATTTTTTTTTAATTACGATTTGTATCCTTTGAATTGTAACAGTAATATCTCATCAGTAATGGGTGTAAAAATAATAATGGACACAGGACAATAGAGTGCAAAGTTGACTACCCGTTCCCCGCTCCGCTCTTCCGCCTGTCCTACCCCGCACATTTAGCGCGAGGCCCACATCTCCATTGCTAATGATCGCAGCGCACCACCTACGTATTATATGATAAACAAACAGTAACTTCGATAGCTAATAATTTATGCTAACGACATTTGCGATTGCGTATGTGCTAAGATACATTAATTCTCTTCGGTTTAAACCCTTTTGTTGCAGACGATTTGATTTAATACAGAGTTGTTAGATTGCTAATGTATTTAGGGTTCCGTAGCCAAATGGCAAAAAACGGAACCCTTACAGATTCTTTCAAACAATGAATAGCTACATCATGCTTGGAAAGATGTGAAATGTGATCAGCCCTCTTTTCGGGAGATTTGAGGTCGATCACGGGCACCTCTAACTTTACTGAGCTATGTGAGTTTTAAGCAATTAAATATCACTTGCTTTAACGTTGAAAGAAAACATCGTGACGAAACATGCATGCTTGATAATTCTACATAATATTCTCAGATGTGTGTGTGAAGTCTGCCAATCTGCATTTAAATTCAATTTTTTTTCGAATTCAAAATATTTTTATTCAATTAAACTTTCACAAGTACTTTCTAATCGTCAAGATCATCTACCTTGACCAGCGTGGTGGTGGACTATGACCAACTCCTTCTCATTCTGAAAGGATATCCGTGATCAGTAGTGAGCCGTGATGAGTTGCTGATGATGATGATGGACAGTAATTTGCTTTGGTTCATTTTCTCCATTTACACGTCATCATGTCACACGAGAGATATATTTCATTACTGGATGATGCCCGCGACTTTGTCCGCGTGGATTTAGATGTCTGAAAAATTCCGTGGGAACTCTTTGCTTTTCCGGGTTGAAAAGTTGCCTATGTCAATTTCCGGGACGCAAGCTACCTCTGTACCTTTCATATTAATCAGTTAAATGGATGGGCTTATAAGAATCCCGTGGAAACTTTTTAATTTTCCGGGATAAAAAGTAGCCATGTTCCTCCATGGGATGTAAGCTAACTCTGTACCTTTCATCAAAATCTGTTAAACTGTTGGTCCGTGAAAAGCTAGCAGACAGACACACTTTCGCATTTTTAATATTAAGTAATGGAGTATGGATATTAACAACGTCCCTACAACGGGACGATAATAATGTAAATATTTCCTTAGAGATGAATAATTAACAATACAAAATGGTACGATAATAGAAAAAAAATCTTACAACTCCGGGAATAAAATACACAAAAGAAAACAAGAATGAAAAGCGTAACGTAGGAAGAATTTCAACAACTCTTGCCTGTGAAGCTCCAGCAAATAATTAGTGTTTAGCAAATAAAATGCTACTACCGGCACACAGCGTAATTAAGTCCCGCCGTATTGAAGAACCTTAATGAGATTTTGTACGTAATTCCCCCTAATTACTTATGGTAATAAAGTTTCTCAGTTTTATGCTATTTCTGTCTCATTCGTAAAAGAAAGCGAGGTACCTCTAGACAATAGACTCTAGTTTTTAGTTTAGTTGTTATTTGGCCTCAACCGGGTCGGGTGGTTATTCTAATCTTAACATCAATTGTATTTTTATTCTTCTGTAGAGCTAAATAAACTTTTATTTAGTATTTACTAGAGGATGCCCGCGACTTCGTCCGCGTGGTTTTGGGTTTTTAAAGATCCCGTGGGAACTCTTTGATTTTCCGGGATAAAAAGCAGCCTATGTCCGTCCCCGGGTTATAAGCTAACCTTGTACCAAATTTCGTCAGAATCGGTTAAACTGTTGGGCCATGAAAAGGTAGCAGACAGACAGACAGACACATTTTCGTATTTATAATATTAGTATGGATAGTATGGATTTATTTATTATTTACCTCCAAAGGACGAAGCAATGTTTTACTTTTAATTAAATTTTAATTTTATCAAAGAGAAAACATTTTGTAAAAGGTGAATACCTAATTACGACTCGGGAAACTTAAAAAAACATTTTTAAATGTTTCATACCTGCGGTAGAGAAGTTGGGCTTTTTAGGGTTCTATACCCAAAGCGTGCCAACGATGGAACCCTATCACTGTGCCGCCGTTATCCGTTGGTATATCTGTCCATCTGTCTGTCAACAGGCTGTATCTCCTGAATCGTAGAAAGTTGAAATTTTTACAGAGCGTGTATTTCTAGTCCTCTATAACAACAAATAATAAAATAACCAAAATGACGAATTTCAAAATAACTAATTGTATCTTGTAAGATGGTACGGAACCTTTTTGTGCGAATCTGATTCGCACTTGGACGGTTTTTAGACACTATAATAGTGCTATAGCTTCAAGAGCAGCTAAATGCTTATCTATAAAGCTGTCAAAATTAGTGTGACACTGGATGTCAAGTTTAAGCAAAAAATTGTAGCCTGCAAAAAAAATTGTTCAGAATGACCCGTCTAGTGCGTAGCACTACATAGTGGTCGTTGTATTGCATTTCTTAAGAAAGGTAAGCACGAAAAATCGTAAAACTGTTGTATTACTGTGTACTTCAAGGTGTAAGCACGCGGCGACGAGTCATTTAACTCGACGTGATGGCGGACGTGACGCGGTGACGCGCGGGTGCGGACGTGCGGACGAGGGGTTGTTGTGTTGTGATGACGGCCAAAACTATCGGGTAGCTATAGGTGTTTCTGATGCCTGACTCCCACGGTGCGTGATGGTGCGGATATCAGACACGGCCGGCGACCATGGACAGCTACGCACCGCGCACAAGGCTCGGAAGACAACGTATCTGCACTACCACGGACATACTCGTCCCACGGCGCGTCAGTGCGGCCTGGATCCACATTTGTATGCAATATGAGGCACCGTGGGAGGCCGGTGTTACTAGCTGTTGGCTGCGACTTCTTCGTAAATTACGGTTATCCGAAAATCCCGTGCGAACTCGTTAATTTTCTGGAGTAAAAAGTACCCTATTTCCTTCTCAAAGATGCAAGCTATCTCTATGCCTTAGATTTGTCGAGATCTGTTCAACCAAAAAAATAAATAAAATAAAAAACAAAACCGACTTCAATAAAAAGACAATAAAACACTAAAAAGAAAAAAAAATCATTTAGTTTATTGATAATTTTTTACTTTCTAGTGTTTATGGTTATTTTTTTATTTTTATTTTTTTTAATATTATTTTGTCACTTGTCTTTACTCATTGTTTGCGCTTATTTTTAAAGATGCACTTTTGGCGCAAACACCATGTTCTGTGGAATCCTTGCAAGAGACCTTCGTCCAGTCGTAATCGTTTGAAACGATGACAAAGAAAGGAATGTAACGACGAAGTTAATAGAAAAGGCAAACGTTGACTTCAATACAGTAGGGATAGCATAAGATTTTACATCTCACTAACGTTGATAGATATCGAGTGTCAAAATACGTATTAACGTGCCAAGTGGACCTAAAAGTCCCTGCTTTAAACTATTTAAAGTCTACATTCTAAGCGAATGTATTGTGAAATTCAAATCAAGGACTTTCAGGTCAATTTTTTTTCTTTTAATCTTATACAAGTACTTGGCTTCAATAAGACCTGCTGGCAAGTTGCGATACAGTCTAAAGTGGAGCACACTTACCTAGAAGATGCCTAGATTGACTCTTCATTTGAAACTGATGCTTGAACGAGGTTCCATATCCTAGTGGACTAAGAAACGAAGTAGTAAATCGCTTCGTACGCGTCCATGAAATTTCAACTAAGTAAAAGTGCAGTCTTGACGATGCCTAGCGGTACGATATTTGAAAGGTTATAGAGAAACGAGGTCAAAATGTTCGTAGACACTCTCCAAAGTTCATATATTTGCAGGCAACTTTGCCCCGATGTTACTGGGTTCAACAGACGAATTCTGTCATCGTCGGCGAGGTAAAATCTCATACTAACCCTACAGGAAATTTAATTTAAAAAGGAAATGGAATACATAAGCGCAGTGTAAAGACGATAATCGCTTAGCTTATTGCTAAGTCGCATTTATGCCGCGATTCATGCGAGCACAGCGGCCAAACGACTCGACAGTCTTTATCGAGCTTACGGAATAGCTCCAAAGCTCTAACTGCTATAATCATATTTTTCACCGTTGCACTTGTTTTTAGAGTAATTGAAATAAATTGGAATAAGGAGTGGAGTTGTACTAAAAGTTTTGTAACTGCTTTATATTTTGCTTTCTTAGTTTTCTCTCTTTATGTACTTTAATCTACATTGTTGAAGGTGAAACTGACCTCTTCCATTATTGGACTATCTCTCATAGCTTAGAGGTGACTTTTGCTGATGTTATCAGCATTCCTTCAATGTGTCTTCAAAATTTTTGCTAAGTGCTCCAATTGAAAAATATCTTGAGATCCCTTCTTGCAGCTTATTCAAAGTTTTATTTTTATTCCATTACAAATTAGACCTTTATAGCAAACTCATCAGGTGGTAAGTGACGATGCAATCTAAGTTGGAATTATTTATTAGCGCACCAAATTGGAAGAGGTACGGTAGTTTTATTAAACCCTTACCGTTTCCATCAGGCATCGTACTGGAACGGTCAATCGATTGGTGGCACGGCTTTACCAGAGGGTGATAACTAGCCACAGATAAAAACTCCTACCAAAATAGACCAGAGAAAGTTTAGAAATTATAAAATCCCAAATTGTCCCTGCTGGTATCGAACCCAGGACCTTCCAATTAAAAGACCATAGCATCACCACTGGTATCACATTTGACAATGACAGAATTCAACACCAAACATGGAACTTTTTACCTTCGGCTAAAATATTACTTGGGTTATTTACGTTGGTACGTTCATAGACCTATACGGTATGTTGAATACCTGCTAAGTGCATGTAATATGTTGAATGAGGCGGTTGAGATGTCAGTGTCATGCTAAACTCGGATCCAATTACAGCTTCCCAGCCTAATAGCAGACCGTTTGAGATTAATTCCGGCTTTGCGGAGGATGTTATACCTGTAATAGCTACCTGCACGTCGAGTGCGTGTAATAGCTATTTTGTTTAATGACTGTAAACCCCTTTAACGTGCTACGCAAAAAGACGGCTGATATAATATTGTTCTTGAAGCTTTTTTGTCTGGTACTCTTAACACATTATAAGTAAGTATGGTAGTCCCATTACGAGGTGGTTTTTCAAAATAAAACGTCCTTAGATATTAAAATCATTCTTTAATTAAAAATTGAAAAATCCTAAATTTCACTAATAAAAAACAGTGTGAAAGTGTATCTGCTGTTATATATTTGTTATATTTTCCCCACTCATGAATCAGTCATTAGTCTAATAACCTTAAAGATCTTATGATATTCTGTACAGAGTGAGAAAGTCTGCGTGCGTCGGAAAATCAAGGAGTTTCACGGAACCTGAATACACGTAGACGTGTGGGAAGCATCGGCTACTTATTAGTATTACAGTAAAATACAAATACTTTCTGTGAAATAAAGCCGGCTTTACAGTCTAAATACGAGTAGAGAACGCCTGTTGAAACTTATTTCCTTAAACAATGGAACTGCAGGCGCGGCCGACAAAAATAAACCTCTCACTTGCTTTGTGCAACTAATTAGTCTAACAAATCCCTTGCCAATGGCTTTCTAGAGCATGTTTGTTTTTTGTTTATCACTAATTGTACTAATAAGCCAAAATTATTCATTATTACTAGTTTATGTTCGCGACTTCGGCCTCGTGGAATACCTATAGATATTTCAAACCCGTATATTACCCCCTTAGGGTTTATTTTCACAAAGACCTTTCTTATAGAATGTCTACATTATAAAGCTATCTGCATGCCAAACAGGCAGATCCATTGAGTAGATTGGGCTGGGCTTAGTACCTACAAGATTTAAACATCTCAACAACGTTTATAGTATTCGAGCGTCGAAACACGTCAGCGTTAAAGTAATATGGACCTGAGCTGCCTTGTTTTCTAACGCTCAACTTTGTACATATACGTATTATGTATAGCCAGCACTCCAAGTGGATACGTTGCGAAATTAGAATTGGAGGTACTGAAGTTTTAATTTTAAATCAAGGAGCATTAGTTTGACGTTATTTCGTTTCTAACTTTCGTTTCGTTTCGTTGACGTTAATTCTATCAAAATTCGAGAGTCGAAACGAAATCACGTTGGTGAGATGTAAAATCTCATACTAAGCGTACTGTGCGTTGATAGACCAGTCAGTCAGTCATACAGTCACCTTTTCCTTTTACATCATTTAGAATCTATCCATATTCTATCTCACTCTTTCACAAGCTAAATCCAATAATATGTGTCTGTTTTCAGTATCGCTTTTTCGTTTCATCGAGGTTCAAATCTCAATTAAAGAAGTTTTCACTCCAAAAAGCTGATTAGAAACTCAGTCTGCCCTAAGTAATAGGCACTTAATGGTAATGGTTTGATGCCTACCACAGTTGTAGCAGTAAACTGCGCCATACATTACATGTGCTTAGCTGTACGCATCAGTGTTCAACGTAGCACGAAATGGCTGTTCGACCTTTGCTGCATACCTACTTATACCTACCTCTACACTTCTATATTTAGAAGCATCGTGCATCTAGTAATAATTGTGTAGATATATCTACATATTATTATTAGGGCTCTGTACCTCAAAAGGAAAAAGAAACCCTCATAGGATCCACTTTCGTTGTCTGTCTGTCTGTCATGTCCGCCGATTCGGGGTGATCAGAAAAAATTGGCATACTTACAATTAAAAGGGGGTAAATGTGTTGTTTTAAATTTGTGTAGTCCATAACATTACCGTCACTCAAAAAAGGCAGGTATTATTTAAATAATTTTATTGGATTGTTTGAATATCTTCCCAAAACCTTACGAGAAGAACACAGGTTAGGAAGACCATAGGTTATCCGAGAATCTAAAGAAAAATAATGGCAAAATAAATAACTTAATTAGAGCTTGATTGCTATAGCAACAACAGCTAATTATCCAGTTCAAGATCTAAACACTAAAAATGTGCATTTTTGCATACCTACCGAACTAAGAGAAAATATAGTTTCAAATTGGACAAAATGGAAAAGCTTTAAGAGGATAGTATGAAAATATTTGTCCACTCAAGTCCTCGCCCGCAGCGTCGCGCCGGCCGCGCCGGTCTAATAGCTGTAATGTTGTTTGGGAGCAGATGGAAAGGATAACAAATATATTTATATTATGTAAAAGAGGTTTTATGTTATGACTATACCAAGTATATCAAGTATATACTTGATATACTTGGTATAGTCTATATTATAGTCTATAGACTATAACAAGTATTGGAATATATACAGTTACAACAGACAGAAATGTAAGCTTGTTATGTATATTTCAATTGAGACTTTTAGAAGGACTATATTGTAACTCACATTTTACTTACTCTGTGTTTTGTTCTCACATTCTAAGGTTTTCAACAAGTCAAGTCATCCTTGTGCATATCCTCTAATTGTTTATTAACTTACTATCTTTAATTTAAAATTTTGGTAGAAACAAAATAAATAGATTATAAAAATAAATACCTACTTAAAAACTATACTTAAGTACTTAAAGAAAATTAGATTTTAAGATCTTAGTTGAAAAGCATAGGTAGGTAAGTACTTAGTTTAATAATAATAATCAGGCTATTCTCATATGAATGTGAAACATTTATTATTGTTATAAGCAGGGAGGCATTTTTCGTGAAATGTCCGAAATGATAATATACGTAGTTACGTAGTACTGGTAGTAGTAAGTAGGTACCTACTATGATAATAATGGGAACCGTTGACGTGACCTTGAAGTTTTTACACGTCCCAAAATCGCCAAATATTTCCTAAGAAGTTTCCAAAGTAATTTCACATCAAAAGGTAGATTAATCTGTAGTAGATACTCAAATAAGACCGTCTGTTGGGTTGGGGCCGTAATCTGAAGTACAGTGGTAGAGCCCTACAGCACGTAAGCCGTTGTTATCGTCCGTCTAATGAGATCACACGCCCCGGGCAGTGGACAAACACTTCCGCACGAGCGTCTCACATCCCGACCCACAAACATGTTCCTTCTTGTACCAACATTATCCGTTTGTTATATTATATCGAAGCTTTATTCGCTGACACTATACTTACTATACTGACATTATATTGGAATTAGCTTACACCCGCGATGTCAACGTAATAATACCTGTATGCCTTTCAACCCGATCCGTCCAGTAAATTGAACTGTGCGTTGATAGGTCAGTCAGTCAGTCGCCTTTTCCTTTTATAAGTGCAGGTAAGTATACAGATTAGACTTAGCCCTAATTCGCACGAGCGTTAAAAAAGCTTTGCGTTAAAACCCGGCGTTGCGCTGAATATACAAAGTGCGTGTTAAAAAAGCGTTGACGTGTGAACAGATACTTGGAAATGCATTTGTTCTATTTTAACGCTTTTTTAACGGACGTTAAAAAAGCTCTCGTGCGGATGAGGCCTAACTGACCAATTTTAATAGATATAACTTGAAAGATGACAGCCTTTCATACACCTGCATAGTTGACGTACGGAGAACGTGTAATAGTTCTAAACTATATCATAAACGTTTACTGGTGGATGAAGCTCTCTTGTAAGGACTTCCACAAGCCACTGTCTTAAGCCGCCTGAATCCAGCGGCTCCCTGTGAGTCTTGATATTATCTGACCGCCTCGTGCAGGGTCTTCCAATGCTGCGCTTACGGTCCTTCCACGTCTTCGAGCGTCCTCGAGCGCCTAATTTTTCGTCAATTTTACGGAAGCTCCATATTCATCTCTGTAATTATAAAATAAGCCTCTACAAAGCTATGAAGTATAAAGAGTATTAGAAACTTGTTGTTTTTTAATTATACCACCCTTTTACACCATCACATCATAATCCGAATATAATCAAGACAAAAGCATTTCGCTTATTTCATTAGCGGCAAACTGGGATAATACGTTACGTGCCCAAATTTCGGGGCTCCTGAATTTATGTGCGGTGTTCCCGCTCAAATTACCGCCAGCTTTCTATGTAGGCCGAGAGCCCATAGGAAGCTTGGAGGAGATGCTTGATAAAAAATATTCAACACCAGCAATAATTGCCCATCGTGGGTTTGAGTTTGAAGTGAAACTACCAGGTATTTTGCGTTGTTCCTTATCATCTGCCACGGTATTAATCATATTATTATTGTGAAATATTTCAAACATAAGCATTATAAGTTTTACTATCATATTCGCTTTGATAAAAATAAAAATTATGTTGTAAATGTAAATTCTAATTTTTCAACCCCAAATATATTTTTTTAACTAAGTAATCATAATTAACTTTATACAATTATTCTTAGAATAGCAATCTTAATGTTGATGTTACATGAGTCTGCGATGTTTCGTCCGAGCAGACAAGTAAATCGCCTTCGTGGTCGCAAGCAATTCGTACGGCCTGGCTTGTACAAGTCTAAGCAATATCATAGCGCCCACCTAGTTATGGCATATTCGAAGAATGCTTTGCGCATTTTTACACCCGCGAATTTCTTGACTTAAAAAACCTTCAATTATTGGAAAGGATAAAAAAATTCAGTTCTATCAAGCACTTCCGTACAATTCAGCACAGGATCTCTAACTAATAGTTAACAATTGTGACTGGCTTACGGATTATCTGAAATTAATAACGCCCTTGTTTGTTAATTGTTTCACAATTAGGAATAAGTTTGGCTTATATGTGGAATATATCACGCGTGAATTTTCAAAATGTTACGAGTTTCTGTATCTGGATTTAGGATAGAAGACAAACTCGGAGTTTGAAACTGTTTTGTGACATCAGTTCACGTTTATATAACTCATTTACGACCAAAATAATCGATATTTGCATTGCTGTCTAAGTAGTATTACAAATGCGAATGTATGTCTGTCTATGTGCTAGCATTTCACGGCCCATCCGTTTAACTGTCTTTGATAAAAGGTACAAGCTTACATCTAAAGGAAGGATAAAGGCTAGGTACTTTTTTTACCGAAAAAAAAGTTCCCATGAGAATCTAAACCATATCGACGATGTCTCGAACTTCATCTATTTATCCTGTATTTGGTACAGAAATAGTCTAGCATCCTGGGAATGGGCATAGGCTACTTTTTATCCCGGAAAATCAAAGAGTTCCCACGTGATTAAAAAAAAAAGGTAAATCCAAGTAGACGAAGTCGCAAGCCTCATCTAGTTATCAATACATCTGTAATCTCCCGATAAGTTACTTAGCCGTTGCTGAGTAACGTATCGACAGATTACGGATAGATTGGTAATTAATTTCGACTGTTCTATTATGAATAAAATATAATCCATCGTAGGCTTAATCTGTCTCACTATGTTTCTGGCGCTTCATTTATCGTAGAATCAATAATAGGAGGCCTAAAGACCTCCCATTTATGAGGTACTAGCCGATGCCCGCGACTTCGCCCGCGTGGATTTAGGTTTTTCAAAATCCCGTGAGAACTCTTTGATTTTCCGGGATAAAAAGTAGCCTATGTGCTAATCCAGGATATTAACTATCTCCATTCTAAATTTCAGCCAAATCCGTCCAGTAGTTTTTGCGTGAAGGAGTAACAAACATACACACACACACACACACACACACACACACACATACAAACTTTCGCCTTTATAATATTAGTGTGATGATTTTGAAAATCTGCCTCAAAAATAATATCCCAAACAATTCGGACTCGGCCGGCACTTAGTCCTTTCAAATTCACTTCCTCGGCTCTGCCTCGTCCTTCCAAAAATTGCTCGGCTGGCAATTACTTTATTTCGGGCCTGGACAGTAATATATATTACTACGAGTATATGTGACGTTTTGTTGGTCACAACGACAGAGACAACGCTCTACGAAACCATTATCTCTTTCTAAAGTTCGATGTATAATTTTTCCTGCCGGGCACTGTAATTATGCACTGCAGGAGCACCTCATCTTCAAAATTGTAAAACTATGATGAAATTGTAATTAAATCTCATCTAAGGATGGTCATTTAATCAAGGAATCACACTCAAAGGCTCGCGTCGCGTCGGGAACAGATGGCTCGTGGTAATTGTCCCCCGGGATCCAGCGCCGGGGGACGGGGACCGGGGGTCCGGGGACCGGGGGACGGGGGACTGAGGTAATATTCGGGGACTGAGTTAAAGCTGGAATCACTGTAATTGCTGAAAAATTGTAGTACATAACAATAAACTTCAAATGAATATTACCTACGTACTTACTTTAAGTACTTTTTGTTTTTTTTTTTTTTAAATTCAGATACAAGTTAGCTCTTGACTGTTATCTAACCTGGGGCAAGTGCTGATGCAGTCCAAGATTGAAGCGCGCTAACCTGGAAGAGGTATGGAACCCGTACTTACTCCTTTGGTTTCTACACGGCATCGTACCGAAACGCTAAATCGCTTGGCGGCACAGCGTTGGCGTTAGGGTGGTAATTAGCCACGGCCGAAGCCTCCCACCAGGCTAGACCAGAGACAATCTCGAAATTACAAAATTCCATATTGCTCTAGCGAGGAATTGAACCCAGGACCTCCCACTTATAAGACCACAGCTCTCACCATTGAGCCAGGGGGTCCTCAAATCTAATCTATTTATTGTAACTTAAACATAAATACGATGAATTAAAGGTAAAGCTGCAACATCATCATTACAATGTAATTAAGAAGCTCAAAAGCTTCTAAATCATGACTTAGGCACTTTACCTTGGCTTCAAAGTGTTCCTCGCTCAAAGGGCTCAACAGAACGGTTCAAGGGTACCCTTTGTTAAGATTACACTAAGTGAAAGGGATAGCCTACGTCTACCCACTAACTGCCAAGTTGGCCTCCCTCATCCCCCTGTATCTATTGAAACTGGACCATAGAGGGTGCATATAATGTGCAGTTAGAGGTCTTGTAAACTGGACAAGTTATAGCTCGTGTTTAGAGAATACTTTTTCGAGGGTTAGTCAAGTATCTATCTTAGGTTCAGATCTTTTTAGTTTGTTTTATTTAGTGTCTTTATGTTTTTAGAGTGCGTAGGTACGGTTCATAATGTGCAAAATTGTACGATTTTTGGAAGCTTTTTACTTGAAAACTATAAAAAAGTACAATAACTTGTGCTTTTCGGGATTTTTATGCAATAAATGCATGAATACAATTTTGTCGATAAAAAACTCTTTTTAATCTCAAACCGTAATTATTTTTTATATTTTTCTTTTAATTTCCAAAAATTTCTGTTTGTTTTTTAGTTTATAGTTGCTTTAATGCTGTTTAAATTGGATTTGGTGGCACCTAACTTTGCTTTATTGCCACCTCTTTTGCGGAACATTATAAGTGAATCCTTATATCCTCCTTGTCACATTTTTGGGATTTCCAGTTTGGTAAAGTAAGAAAATAAAATGACATTCTTCCCGGTAATTTGGAAAAGCATAATTTTCTTTATTTACTCTGGTCTGGTGGATTTACCCTTTCTTGTTAGTCTGCTTCTATTTTAGACGGGTTGGATCATCTCATACGTCTAATTTCTTTAGTCAAGGGCAAACACTTGTAACAAGTTAAAAAAAACTCCAAAATATTGTTGGACCATTATTTCTTCTTCTTTTTTATAGAACTTACTTAGAATTAATTACATGTTTCTGTATTTTCAGGTAAGTCTTCCACGCCGCAGTCAGTATTGAAGTCACAGAGAGCGGTTTGAAAGCCAAATGGTCACCAGCCTTTACATTAATATCTTACTTTGACTTTATTACAGAAGAAAAGGTAATATTATTGTCAAGTTTATCAAAGCTCATAATATGTAATCTTTACAAAAAAAAATTAAAATATGGAGAATGAAGTTAAGTAACTTCAGTCATATTTATTAAAAGGACTTATATTAAGATTTTTATATGAAGACCAAGCCTTGTTCATGAACTAAAGTGAGGAAACTCTCGGTTTGATTCTAAATTGACTATTATGTCAAATATCAGGCCAAGGGTGACGTGAAATGAAAGAAAAATAGGCTATTCATGGGCTACCTAGCGTCAAATGTAGGAACATTTGACGCCTGCCAGTGACATCGAAGCCTCGACGTTTTGTTACAAGTTCTCTCTGTCGTGAATTGTGCCGAAAACTCTGTTTTTCGAGAGCACAGTTTGTAATTATCTCAGATTTATCTTGGATTTTGGATAATAAACCATTAGGACTTATTTTGGGGATTCTGTGAATAAAGATAAATGAGATCTGATATCACAGACGTCAGGCATACTCCGCGTCAAAGGTCTACAGCGAGATAACACGTGCCAGAGATCAGTTTATATTTGCTAGGTCTGGATAAAGGCGGGAAGCTCACGCCAACTCACGTTTTCATACAAAACGAGATAGTAGCTTCAACTAATGCTTTAGGGTTTCGTAATAAAACATGGGACCCCTGTAGTTACGTCCAGTCAGTATGTCCGTCTGTCTGTGTGTCACAGCCGTTTTGAGAATAAGCAATAGGAGTTGTAGGTAATGTCTACATTCAGCTGTTACAGAAACTTGTTCCTCAAAGAGGGATATAATTTTGAAAAAAATATGTTTAGAGTACTTGCTTCACAAGCGAGAGCGAAAAAACGTTTTAGGATACCCCTTGGAGTAATATCTCGTTGAATATGTATTTTAAAATGATAACGAGGTTCTGCCGTGGAATTTTTCGTTGAATGATAGAGGAATGTGCAGTGCTCTGACAAGCCGTCAAGCGCTTACAAGCAAGAAAAAACTAACATTTTCATCTTTTTTTTTTGTTGAACGTAAATTAAAAAAAAAGATAATGAAATAAGATTTTTTAACTACATAATTGCTCTAGCTCTAACAGTTTAAATTTTGCATACATCCTTACTGACATCTCGCAAACTAGCAGCCTGTACACGAGTACGACACGATCCCATATCACAAACGTCATAATCCGTGTCAAAGGTCCAAAGCGGAGATTAGATGAGTTCTCATTAGCAGCTGTTGACGGCGGACCCTCACGCTCGCGCACAGGACACTCTATAATTCCATGCCCCTCTATAATTCCTTGTTCCTCTGTTATTCCAATATTCCTCTGTTATTTCGGGGTGAAACAATGGAATGGAATAATCGTCGGTGTGAAATTGACATTCTGTTTCTCCTGTGCTTGACGTTAAGCCTGTAGCTCGATACGATATTGTTGGTAAATCCATCGATTTTGGAGCGCCACCCCTAAATCAATATAAACTTTTAATATATCACTACCCATATTATAAATGCGGAAGTGTGTTTGTTTGTTGGTTTGCACTTCAATGACGTCGCAACTGAGTAATGGATTGACGTGATTTTTTGCATGGTTTTAGTTAATGACTTGGAGGGTGACATTGCGTTCCACTGTGTGGAAATTCACAATTTTTAAGACTGAACGGCTGAACTTAAATTTTTTGAATTTTTTTCATTACTTTTAGAGTAAAATCACATAGCTAACAAGTGTAAATAAAAAAATTATAACACCCCCGACAAGTGAAGGTTACAGTAATAACTAGAAAAGAGCAGATAACTTTCAAACGACTGAACCAATTTTCTTGGATTATAGCTAAGAACACTTTTGATGAAGCCACCTTTCAAACAAAAAAAAAAAAATTAAAATCGTTGCATTAGTTTAGGAGCCACAGACATATACACACTTCAAACTTATAACACCCCTCTTTTTGGGTCGGGGGTTAAAAATGTAAAAATGTTAGCTATTGAACTAGCACACACGCTAAAGTACGGGTTTCTTCACGTACTCGGGTCTTTTAAAACACAAATTGACTCAATAAAATCACATATTTTGCATGCGCAGCCACGATAGGTTCTTTATATCTTGGAAAATCATACAGTCGTCACGGGATTTTAAAATCCATAATGTACGCGAACGAAGTCGCAGGCATCACCTAGTTTCTTATAGTTTCTTAATTAATTTGACGTTACTTAATTAATTTTTTACGTGTGTACTATAGTCGCAAGCAAAATTAGTATTTAATAAAAATAATTGAGTAATTTTTAAAACTAGGTTTTTTTCTTTTTTGCTAGCTAATTTCCCTATAGAAATGTAGATTAAAAATTAAGGCAATTAATGTCACTCTGGAGAGAAAAAAGGGCGGGCGGATGTCACTTTAGTTTTTCTAAAATAAGTTTTTAAAATTCTAAGAATCTAAATTAAAAATAAGAGATTTGTAAAGAATTCCTATTTTTGGCATAAAATCTGATTTTTATCTTTATCATATTGTTTTAGTATTTACCACTATTGACGGTTTCACAGCAACAATTTATAAGCAGGTATAATGAAATGATTCTGTTTATAGAATTGGAAGTATTTAAATAAAGCTTTTAAGTAGGAGAGAATAAGGTTGAAAATAAAACATTTTGTTGGTGTTACTTGTGTTTTAAGAGGTGCTTGAGCTGAATAATGAATGTGTTCAAGAATTCAAAGCTCCTTAGAGTCTGTTTGTATTTTAAATTAGCATTAACTTGGTTTGTTGTATAATTTATATAGAAGGCTTTGTTTGATGGGTTGATAGTAAAATATACATTAGTCTTGAATATAAATTACCTCTTATATCTCTACCTTTCTATTTCTCGCTCAACATTTTCACTCGTCACTGGTCTCATCCCATACTGAGAGGAGACCAGTGCTCTGTAGTGAGCCGACGATAGGTTGATCGTGATGATGATGATGGGTAGTGACTATTGCAAACTACATTTGCTTGCGGCTCATGCACCTCCTGAGTGTATGCGATCACCGTAAGATTTCTATAGCAATTACACCCTAATCCTTGTTGTTCCACCCCGAAACAAGTCACCGATTCAAATGACAGCCCTCGAGCAGTTCAAATATCAGAGGCCCTCCAATTACGCGCCCTAATTAGAGGAGAGGGGTCGGCACTCGAGGATTACGGCCTTCAGGACTCCACGCAGCTAATGGCATCCTATGTCAGAACTGTTTCTTTGAACTTCTCACAGACTAGCCGACTTGGCCTAGCCCGGTACTTGGCGCTTGTAGGTATATTTCTCCATATATATGTATAGAGAATTACACTTTAGAAAAACTTTACATTTCTATTGAATTAAGTATTTTAATAAATCCCAGTAGAACTTGTCGAAAATACAGAATAAAAAATGAACCCATACCCATACAGAATAATACAGAATAAACCCATGAAACTTTTCAGGTCCTTGAGCATACTCTAAAAATCATACCAATCTGCTGCTTTGTTGCAACGTGATTAAAGAACCAACCAACAAAGACACTTTTACATTGATAATAATATGGGTAGTGACTATTGAAAACTACATTGCTTGCGAGTTGCGCCTTTTACGGCTCACGCGCCTCTCCATCATAAAACATGACTAAATTGAGATATACAGTACCAAATAGTTAGTACCTACCATAGATTATCGTTGTCTCTGCTACTTGACAAACGATTAAAAGGACCTTCGAGTGCACGAAACAATTTTACGATTTCATTTCCGTAATCAGCTGTTTGCAGGGTTGTCATTATGGAGTTTCAAAACATTACACGGTACAAGAGTCATTATTTTTTGCTACATCTACACTTCGGTCCTAACCTCAACTTTGTCAGTATGTTGTAGACATTATTTAAGAACTTCTATAGACTAAATTGTATTATATTTTCAGCTATTTTGATAATGCCAAAACAATAAAACTGAAGACCCGCAATAAATAACAAAAGGTAGGGTCGGTGGGGATGAAATTAATTTGAAGAACTATTTATATAGATACCCGTACTCTGGCGGGCGGTGGGAAGAAATTAATTAATATTGCAGCTGAAAGTATTTACTGCACAATTCAATGGACGCTGAGCCACGCCGAACGAAGTTTGAGAGATACTTTACGAAATTCATCATCATCATCAGCCAATAGACGACCACAGCTGAACATAGGTCACTTTCAGACACGCCACGGTCTTGCGCCGCCTAAATTCAGCGATTCGTCTGATTTCGTTTGTCCACCTAGAAATAAATTACTAACAAATAATCTTTAAAAAAAAAAAAAGATTCCGACGAATTGAGAACCTCCTGTTTTTTCGAAGTCGGTTAAAAAAGTGGTGATAGCCTAGTGGTTAAAAGACGTCGGCCTCCTGATCGGAGGTCCGGAGCTCGATCCCGGGTACGCACCTGTAACTTTTCGAAGTTATGTGCGTTTTTCAAGTAATTAAATATCACCCGCTTTAACACTGAACTTTTTGAAACAAACTGAAATGACTTGATTTTGAAGCTGAAATCGTGCCTAACTCAGAATTTTCAGGTTTTTTTTTCAAAGCTGTGTAAAGCCTGCAATTCCGTATTCCGCTATTTAACTACTTACTTCTAACCATTCTGAGAGAAGACCCGTTCTCAGTAGTGGACCGACGCGATGATGGGTTGAGACGGTGTAATAAAAAGAATATTATGGAGAATTTTCAGGCACACAGGTTTCCTCATGATGTTTTCCTTCACCGTTAAAGCAAGCGACATTAATTATTTTAACTAATTACTTAAAAACGGACATGTAACTCCGAAAAGTTATAGGTGCATGCCCGGGATCGCACCCTCGACCTCCAATTAGTAGGCGAATGTACTAACCACTAGGCTATCACAGCTAGTTTTTTTGATAGTTTTTTGATTACTATTGCAGTATCATAGATTACGTGGAAATGCAGAATATTAATCACTTTTATATCCTTTTATATAACAACGTTGAATGTATGCCATGTTGTTGACACAAAAATGCTGCTTCATTTGAGAATAGCAAAGAGTAAACTATTTTTAAAAAGTAATCAAATAACATTTCATTTTGTGTTCAAAACACATTTTTACGAAAACCCCATAGAAGAACCGACTATAATATTATTCATAAATTCAAAATTCAAAAACCACAGACACAAAACTCTCTACAAACTAAATAACTTTCAAATGGCTGAACCAATTTTCTTGGATTATAGCTAAGTACACTCTCGATCAAGCCACCTTTCAAACAAAAAAAAAAACTAAATTAAAATCGGATCATTCGTTTAGGAGCTACGATACCGTAGACAGATACATAAACACACAGATACACACGTCAAACTTATAACATCCTTCTTTTTGGGTAGCGGGTTAGAAACAATTGGATGGACAAAAAGTTTTTACTAAAATACATTAGAACAACATAATTCTGCAATAAAACAAAAATAGGTGTACATTCATTTAAAAAATTAAAATTCTATAGTTACAAAAATTTCATTAGCATTTAGTACACAACATTTTGTTTTGATATTAGTTCAAGTTTCCAAGTGTAGCTGATAGCTACAAACTAGACAGCGCATTTCACTTTCGTTACATGTAGTGCTTAATGGATATCCTAGAGATATCCTAGATACCCTAGAGGCTAACACGGCGGCCTTCTATTCGCGAGGTCGGGCATTCTATCCTGGACCTCTGACTTTTCAGGGTTAAGAAAATTCTCCGTTGTCCTCATGTTTTAACGTATGCGTTTATTCGGCTAATTTTCAACTTATGTTTGGTACAGTTTCGGAATCCTAGCTGGAGAACCTATAAGGATTATTTTTATTTGAGTACTCACAGTTATTAATTGCGATATGGCGAACATCTCAATTAATAACTTATCTCAACTTAGAAAAAAAAAGTTAGCATTATGCCTTACTTTTTTTTAAATTAATTTTTAAAGAAGCAAGCACGTATTTTTTCTTAAAAACAAAAAAACGATCCCTTTTTACCCATAGGCGTTTAGAGGTCATTTGATAGCATTTGACCTTCTCTACAACTTTTCAAAGAGAAGGTACATTCGGTTACATGATAACTAAAACGCACATAACCCTGAATGAAATCGCGGGCATCAGCTAATAAGTATATTATATATTACATAACTTATTACAAAGATGTATAATCTTGCATGTAACAGTAAGTTTACGAGTGCGACCTACAAGCTACGATCCTTAAGAGCCTCCATTCCAAGATGTACATCCGAGAGTAACGACGACCCGTCTGTCCTTTATAGCCGAGGACGAAGGCTGAAACGGCGTTACATAGTTAGGAGCTATTTACATGAGGGATTATCCGGCGCAGTAAGTGCGAAACTACCAAACGTAATGTACCATGTAATCGCCTCTCAATTATTCATGCTTCAGGAATAAGTATTAAAGAGTTTTTTCCTCCCTGATTTTGTTATACAGGAATTGCTCTTGTATTGCGTTTCAGTTGTTTGTGTGTTTACTTGAATTTACTATGAACTTTAGAAAAAGATAACGGTTTTGTAGAGCGTTGTCTCTTTCGTTCGGCCAAACGTCAAATGGATATGCGTGACAGAGACGCCATACGAAGCCGAAATCTCTTTTAAAGGCGCCCACGCACTTGAACTGAACTGCAACTGAACTGCGCGTCGCAGCAGCGCCCCGCACGATATTCTCTCCAACCGCGACGTACGTACGTACACGTACCGTACGCGCGTCGCGGCTGGCGCTGCCACGACGCGCGGTTTAGCTGTGCAGTTCAAGTGCGTGGGCACCTTTAAAGTTTGATGTGCATTCTTTCCTGTAGGAGACTGTAAATAACGCTTTCACTGCTACTCAACTAGCTACTTAACATATTCTCAGTATAGCACGCAGCAGGATATTGAAGTAGTTTTCAGAGTACACTGGATAAACTATGTGTGCTTGTGAAGAACTTAAGTGCTATACAAGTAGGTCATGACCTCGATAACACAATCTCTCTCTATGCGTCCGTCTCTATTCTTCATTTTTGAGGGTCCGTTTCCATTATCAAACAAGTAATTGATTTTTTTAATTCGACTTGGTTCACACTTCTGTCTTATGTTTGCCATATGTATAAAAATGAATAAATAAATTGAAGATTTTTTTCACATATGAAAATTACGCCATACAGCCACCATATTGAATTTTTTCCTAAAAATTTTTAGCTGAAATTACGCGGGATGAAATATTGTATTCTAACGATACGCCATACATCTTTCAGGAATTTAAAAGTTTAGGTAGAATAAAGAAACTCACTTACATCCATAAAACATGAATTCTGAAAATATTACTTTCTTTTTTTGGGCAGTCGTATGGGTAGGAGTTTTTGAATAAAATAATACGATGGGAGCTTCTGGATCTTTCTGTATTCAACTCGACTGAAAATATGAGATTCGTCGTTTGGGTTATTAGTGAATAAGAGGTGAAATCACAGCCAAGGTCTAACTTGTATCCTAATTTAGAAAAACCGGCCAAGTGCGAGTCAGACTCACGAACTGAGGGTTCCGTACTCGAATATTTTTTCCGACATTTTGCACGATAAATCGAAAACTGTTATGTATGTAACCAAAAATTCACGGTTTTCAAATTTATTCCTTTACTTATGCTACAAGACCTACCTACCTGCCTTTCATGATTCTAGGTCAACGGGAAGTACCCTATAGGTTTTCTTGACAGATACGACAGACGGACAGATGGACAGACGGACAGACAGACAGACAGACTACAAAGTGATCCTATAAGGGTTCCGTTTTTCCTTTTGAGGCACAGAACCCTAAAATAACTAGTTTCTCGGGTTTTGAGAGGCATAGCAGAATTTTCGCACCGTCTTCTGGTTTTTGATTGGGTATTCTGTATGCTCCTTTGCTTCAGCAATATGTTATTTTATAATTTATAAGAACTTTTTGGAGATAAACACAGCCCCCATCAATAACATTAGGCGCGGGTGCGAGTGAGTGCTAGCGGGCAAAGTTGAGCTTTGTTTTCCCCATCGGCATAATGCGCGCTTTGATCTTGTCCCCACGCGTCGCCGTCAAATTGACGATGATTGATATGCCCTGCTTCACGGAGATTACATGGAGTATTCCTCTCTTTAACTTACATACTTGTGTGTATAATATCCATTATATAGTCGGTAATTAGATGGGCGGCTGACTTTGAAGGTCAGAACTCGGTCTTTTCGACTCCTCTTTGCCTCGTGGAGCACGTTAAGCCATGATACCGATTAAATTATTACTTTTGGGTCGAAATTTTCTATTTTCTACTCGAGTTGTGTGCGGATCTGGTAACTCACTACTTTATTATACATATAAGAAAACTTCCACTTTTATATGAGTAATGGAAAGAAAGCAAGGAAGAATTACGAGGCAGACATAGAAGTCAAGAAAGAATCGCGTATTAATTATTTTGGCTGCAAGATGATTTGTGCTCTGACCCGTATTGGGTAAGGCATAAACACCACATAATATATCGCTGGGGTTTATTTGCCACTGATATTGGAAATCTGCTGGATTTATCGCCATCTCCGAATTTGTTTTCGGAATTCCCTCGGATCTATATTGAGCTCTTGAATAAACCGACTGTGCTGTAAAGCCCTCTCTACACTCGCACGCAAACTGCAGCCGTGATTCACTTTCTACCTACTCCTCTACCATTCTCAAATTTTCCTAGTCAAAGGTAGACAGACTTTCATGGGTCGCCACTGAAACATGCGCAGACATATTTAGTTGGGTCAGTCAGTCTTTTAACGACCAAAGGCGTTACAAGGCTTTCCTTAAAACCCTGCCCAGATGAGGGACTACTGTCCGTGGAGGAGTCTTCATCTTTAACTATGTCGTTTGACCGCCGTATTAGTCCATCGTGTGCGTTATATGATTCAGTATCAATAGAATCACTATTTGGTGAACCATTTTTGTCCGTCGCGGACAATAATTCTCGACTGTGCAGGCTGTAATTTAGGGTTGCCAAAGTTCTCATTTCCAGATTCAATTATTCAATTGAACTTTACAAGTACTTTACAAATATTATTAAATTCTCTGATTTCTTTTGTCTATTTTTATATTCGGACGTTTCACGTTGTAACAATAACGTAGGTTGTGTTAGCATGTAGAGTGTAGAGCGGGCTCAACGCTTGCCGTTTATTTCGCTCCTTTCTCTTACGAGTGCTGGGAATGAGGTTTTATGTACGGATATATTTCTTCATCTTTTAGTAACTGGTACCGCATACGCCTGAAGATATTCGTCGAAAATTTGATAAGTGAGCTTATATTTTTCTTCTTATCTTTTCTGCAATGCTATTTCTACTCAAGTTGCTGTACTCAAGTCAAGAGGAATCTAGATTCTACTGAAACTAAATAAAATATACTTACTGCATAGATTAAATGCTACTAACTATGTACCGTGACTCTGTCCGCGTGGAAATAGTAAAAAAATCGGTTTTCTCGTGTAACAAAGATATTTTCTGAGATTGAAAGTAGCTTTGCTCGGTTGCTTGTTATTCCCGCATGTTCAGTAGGGGGAGGGCGGATGGTGCGTAAAGCATGAAGCAAATTGTATCATAGAGATTTTTCTGTTTTGGCGCATTATAATTATTTAAGCTTGTTGTTCCTTGTGTACAAAATGAAATAATATGCTTTTTACTTCAATGAAACTTACCTACATACTAAAACTTCATATCTTTGAGGCATTTTAATTAAATAATAATACGTTAATCGTTGTTCGAATTCAAATTTCTTTATTGCAAAAGTCGCTCAGCGTGCTAACGAGCGAGCTATGTTGGGTAAGTACCTATTTATTACTCTCAGGGATAAAATCCGGAACGAGGAAATTCGCAGATGAACAAAAGTGAGCGGCATAGCTCAAAGGATTAGCAAGCTGAAGTGGCAATGGGCAGGTCAAGTCTGTCGCAGAACCGACGGCCGATGGGGCAGACGCGTTTTGGAGTGGAGACCGCGTACTGGTAAGCGCAGTGTGGGACGACCTCCAACCCGCTGGTCTGATGATTTGAAGAAGGTGGCGGGGAGCGGGTGGGTGAGAAACGCGGAGGACCGTGTTTGGTGACGCGCCTTTCCTAAGAAAAGGCTTATGTCCAGCTGTGGACGCGTACAGGCTGATAAAACGGAATGGAATGGAAAATATGGGTAATCAGTGCAGATGTTACAAAAAAAGATACAGCCAAATTCTGCCTATTAGCATGCAATACTTTATGACATAAAATGAAAGATAAAAACAGGAAGTAGGTATGTATCTACCTTTTATAATGCAGTGAAAACAGCGACCAAGCAATCTGAACAACAAAGGCTTTCAGCAGCAACACCAATCAGTCCGATACTTTAAATGATGAGGCGTGTTAATTTAACGAGAGCGATGGATTCCCTTGTTTACGCCATTTTGTTTCGCGTTTTAATAAAGGGTTGTTTATTCTCTATAGATTACATTTCTTATTGTTATTAATTAAACACACAATTGTATTGCAAAAATGTTTTTATTTTAAACATCTATAATTGCTTAATACTAGATATTATTACAAAGAAAAATAAATACAGGATGCATTTAAAACCAAGGGGCGACCTTATCACAACACTCTAAGTAGGTAGGTACTCTTTATTATATAGATTTCGAAAAGAACGTTTTAGGGTTTCGTATTCGAAGGCTGTCAACGGTACTTATTTCTAAGCCTCCGCTGTCCCTCCGACCGTCTCTACGTCCGTCCATCCGTCTGCCTATCAGCGGGCTGTATCTGAAACGAACATGAAGAGGTAGAGTTCAAATTTTACAGTGTGTCCAACAAAAAAAAAAAAAAATGGCCGCCATGCAAATTAAAAAATAGGAAAAGTATCTAAGTACATAGTATGTCATATTGTACGAGTCCGACTCACACTTGCTTAAACTTCTTTAAATGAATGAATGAATGAATATAGGTACTTTTATTTTGCACCACAAAATATTTTCTTTCTAGGTATATTTTTTAAACAAATCGTAATCGTAACTATTGATCATTTTAAACTTTTGAGTTAAAGTACCTAATATGGAATATTAATTGATACCATCTGATCAACCTATAAGTATAAACCGTAAAAAGTAACAATTTTTTTGTAAGTAACAGTAATCCTGTAGCTGTACATCTTTAGCTAAATGATATTCTATACTTTGAGATACCTCACGACCCGAACACAACTGCACAAAACTTTGTAGAGTAGTATTTGGTACAATAAAATTTTACTTCCATGAGATGCGGAAGCCAGTACGTACCGTGCAGTATTAAAGTGATTCCGTTGTAATTTAGCCTCTATTGTGTGGGCACTAAGAGCTAGGTAAACGGAAGCCAGGGACAGTTTGCGCTACAATTTGCAGGTGCACACATTTTTATAATAAAAATTCTCTACGACATTTTTATGAAATGGAATTTGAAAGTGCTTGTCATAAAAATGTTTCTTATTTCTAACGAACGACTACAGTACCAACATGAGCTTCATCTTATTATTTTTCAAGTGCCGCCAAATGTCATTACGTCCTCTCTACCTTGGTCAGCCCACTACTGAGAACGGATCTCGTCTCAGAATGGAAAGGGTTATGGTTTAGTTAGAAGTTCATAGTTAAAAGTGCAGAGTAGGTACGGATCGGCAGACTTTACACACTAAGAGAAAATTCTGAAAAACTGGTGAGGAAATATATTTCACGATGTTTTCTTAGCACCTAGCTCCGAAAGTTAGAATTGTGTGTGCCGGGGATCGAACCCCGAATCCTCCCAATAGGACATCAGAATATTATTGTAAATTGAACAATTGAAAAGAGCAACCGCCGAGTTTCTTGCTGGTTCTTCTCGATAGGAACGGCATCCCGAACCAGTGGTAAATTATTTGACGATTCAAAATCACTTGTAAAAGTTTATTTGAATAAATATCTATTCTATTCTATTCTATTAAAACACGTAAGTTACTACTACAGTTAATTTAAATATTTCTCGTAATATTAAATGCTTGTCTTTGAAATATTGCAAGGCGATTTTCTATAAGCACATTGTTTTCTCTGTGTTAGCTTTTCTTAGAATTTCAATATCTTTGTAACGTCAGAATATTGCAAATTGAATTTCTAGAACCCATTTTATCTTTACTGTTTTCGTCTGTTTCCTTGCGATGTTTTCCTCCACCGTTAAAGCAAGTGATATTTAATTTGCTTAAAACGCACATAACTCTGAAAATTAGAGGTGAGTGTTTTTTTATTTTTTTAAAGGAATATTAGCCATGCTAATCATGATCAATAATATTATTCTTTCCCCCCGGAACTAATTTTGCGTAAAGCTTATGCAAGGAGTAGATATTACAATAATGCAACGGGTGGGGTTTGAATTGAACCCCCGACCTTTCGAAATTCAGTCCGCACTTCAACCGCTGAGCTATTGAGGCTCAAATCGAACGAACCCCGGAGTCTCTGAAAACTAGTGATGTGCAAAAATATCTTGGACGTATTCACAAAGTAACTCCCTCAAGCTATAATTTAAATGTAAAGCGAATTTGTGAAATGTGCCAGCGCTAATGTAATGCAGCATCCAAACTTGCGCATTAGTTGACAGTTCACGTATACAAGCTCGCAGCCGACTGGCTTAACCGATGAAACTGCCAAGTAACTAGCAAGTAACTCGCCAACTCGCGCGAACATAATTGTGTCTCCTAACTTCGCCCGAAACTTGCTCGCAGAATGGAGTCGGAACCGGAAGTGTGAATGATCATAGCAACATGCTAACTAAATTATTATTGCTACACAGTTGCTAGATTAACTTTGTAGGTTCTAGTTACTGTGACAAAACATTGACTTCACTTATTTTGCTTTCACAAAAAATTTACTCTGACCGTGATGGTAAAATGAGAAGGAATAGAACTTGCTAATTTATTTTACACATATTCTATACTTAGAAAGAGTGCCTAAAAATTTCACTTTGTTCCTCCTTAACCGCTCATCTACACACAATAAGGTGAAACTTTGAGTACCTACCTATATATACCTATTGGTCTCCTTAATAACTAGTACTGAAAAATGATTAATTGGCATAAAATGTTTTTGCTGAAAATTTTTGATGGTCAATATATTAACGAGAAACGCCCTTGTAGTGTTTCCATTTCTTGTCACACTCATTATCATCGTCAACCCATGGCTGGCTCATTACTGAGCACAGGGCTCCTTTAAGAATGCGAAGGGCTTAGGCCATAGTGTGCTAACCTGGTCTACTTAATGGATATTATTATACTTCGCATACCTTTGAGAACACTGCTGTTAGCGTACCATAAAATAATATATAAATAAACACTATGGAGAACTCTCAGGCAATACAGGTTTCCTCACGATGTTTTCCTTCACAGTTTCAGCCAGGTGCATGTCATTGCAATGCACATAACTCTGAACAGTTAGAGGTGCGTACCCGATATTGAACCTCCGACCTCCGGAATGGAAGGCCGACGTCTTAACAACTACGCTATCACAGCTTTTTACATTAGTGATAAACTAAATTTCATTAATTTATTCGTAGACAAGGAACCAGACATCAAACGTTATCCACCAAGAACTCAATAAACCATTAAAGGGTTTAACCCAAGTTCTTGTTGATACAAAACAGCACCTGCCCGAACCTCAAACCGAAACATCTGTGAATCCAAACGACGGAATTAGTCAAATGCTCGGAATCATTTCGTTAAACAAAGCACAAACCAAGTCTCGTCGGGGCGCAATTAGTTACTGCCATAATAGCTCGCATTTTAATTGCCGCAGTAACTCAGGTTCAAGTTGCGCCATTCTCCTTCCCGCTTCCCGTTATCACGGAACTGTGGATCCTGTACGCAGCTCGTGATAAATCCCGCACTATATCACACCGCGTGGAAGGAACTCCGTTCTTGCTTAAGTTTCAGAATGGTTTATTTTAGAGTTGAACACCCAACTTTGGACATTTAAACACCTAGCTTATAATATTATGAAGAGTGAAGACCAATCGCACAGCGGCGAACGTTAAAAGTAGAAATAGGGTCTCTTTTCTAGCTGTGTTACTTTGGAAACATAATTTCTAATTAGATATCATAAGATAATAATTTATTTGCAAGAAAGTTGGTACAAGAAAAAACACTTGGCAAAATTTATTGGCAGTGGTAGGCTACGTTTGCGCCTAGTTCACTAATAAAGCTTGGCTGGCAAAAAATTACTCGCACCTACGTATTTCCAAGGATGAAAATTGACTTTGTCTAGCATGTTTCTAAGTTAATAACAGGCTTTCATCATCAGTTGAGATAGCGCTTGAGTAATAACTTATAAATAAAATATATAGTTACTGTTATAATAGCTCGCATTTTAATTGCCACAGTAACTCAGTAGTGGAGTAAACGAAGCATTTTCGTCGGAACTCCTCAGAAACAGCTCTGATTTTGATGATTTTTTTTTAAATTCTTGTTTTTTATACATTATTTAAAATCAGAAACGTTTTGAAGCGGGGAAATAATTTTTTTATCCATATGTGCGATATTTATACACGAAGTCCAGAAAAACGCTACCTTCTCTTTGAGAAGTTGTAGAGGAGGTCAAATGCTACAAATGACCCCTAAACACTTATGGGCAAAAACCGCCCGTTTTTGAGTTATTGATCGTTTTCAGAAAAATACGTATTTGTTTCTTTTAAAATTCATTAAAAAAAAAGTAAGGCATATTGCCGACTTTTTATTTAATTTCTAAGTACTAGACATCTCAATTAATAATTGTAAATACTAAAATAAAAATAATCTTTTTAGGTTCCCCGGTTAGGGATCCAAGACTGTACCAGTTTCATAATTTCTATTGGGTTACTTTGCCAAAAATGCTATTTTTTTTTAAAGTTACAGAAATTTTTGGCCTGAAAATTATTTGCAAAGCTTCTACACATTTTCAGCTATCTAATGATGTACAAAACTTTAAAATAAGTTGAAAATTAGCTAAAAAAACGATAAAATAATAGCACAAGGGAGAAATTTCTTAACGCTTAAATTTTAAACAAATCGTTCCTATCGATCAATTGAGCTATCCCGTGGCCGATTTTATGATCAAACTTGACCAGATCACATATTCACAGTAAACTGTTACCTCTTTCTAAGTAGAGACTACCTCTAAACAAAGAAAAAACTATTTGTTTAAAATTTAAGTGTTAAGAAATTTCTTCCTTGTGCTATTATTTTATCGTTTTTTTTAGCTAATTTTCAACTTATTTTAAAGTTTTGTACATCATTAGATAGCTGAGAATATGTAGAAGCTTTGCAAATAATTTGCAGGCCAAAAATTTTTCTAACTTTAAAAAAAAATAGCATTTTTGGCAAAGTAACCCAACAGAAATTATGAAACTGGTACAGTCTTGGATCCCTAACCGGAGAACCTACAAAGATTATTTTTATTTTAGTATTCACAATTATTAATTGAGATATCTAATACTTAAAAATTAAATAAAAAGTCGGCAATATGCCTTACTTTTTTTTTAACGAATTTTAAAAGAAACAAATACGTATTTTTCTGAAAACGATCAATAACTCAAAAACGGGCGGTTTTTGCCCATAAGTGTTTAGGGGTCATTTGTAGAATTTAACCTCCTCTACAACTTCTCAAAGAGAAGGTAGCATTTTTCTGGACTTTGTGTATAAATATCGCACATATGGATAAAAAAATACTAAAAATTATTTCCCCGCTTCAAAACGTTTCTGATTTTAAATAATGTATAAAAAACAAGAATTTAAAAAAAAAATCATCAAAATCGGAGCTGTTTCTGAGGACTTCCTAAGATTGGCTATTTTACGGCTTTATTTACTCCACTACAGGTTCAAGTTACGCTATTCTCGTTCCCGCTTCCCGTTATCACGGAACTGTGGATCCTGTACGCTACTTGTGATAAAATGCTCCCAGCTCTCGCACTATATCACACCTTGTGAAAAGAACTCAGTTCTTGCTTTTGTTTCAGATTGGTTTATTTCAGTGATGTATTTTAAACGCCCAACTTTATTTATTTAAATTTTAAACACCTAGGTTAAATTATGACACCTTGCGACTCAAAAGTGGAAAATACCGGTTTCTTTAAAAAATAGTAGCCATATTAGTCATCACTAATATTCCCCTTTCCCCTCCAACTAAGCGTAAAGTTTGTGCTAGGAGTGGGTACGACAATTATAGCACAACGGGTGGTGTAATTTCTAGGTATATTACTTAGGATTTCTAATATTGGCAGTGGTAGTCATAGATTATATCATAGGTCAATAGCTACAGTTTAACCTAATTACCAGCGAAGCATGACAGGCAAAAACTTACTCGTACGTACTGCCAAGCGTAGAAATTGATCCTTTTTATTTAGCATGTTTCTAGGTTAACACGTTTTCATTGTCAGTGAAGATCGTAGTTGATTACTAAATACCTTGTTAAAGAATTAAAGTTACTTGTATACACGTAAAATAGCTTGCATTTTAATTGCCACAGTAGGTAGGTGACTCAGGTTCAAGTTATGCCATTCTCTTTCTCGATTCCCGTTATCACGGAACTGTGGATCCTGTACGTAACTTGTGATAAAGTGTTCCCGGCTCTCGCACTATATCACACCTTGTGAAAGGAACTCAGTTTTGAGTTAAGACGGTACTGTTCTAGTTTCAGAGTGGTTTATTTTAGTGAGCTATTTTAAACACCCAACTGTATATCGACGGTCCCTACGTACATAAAGACATGTCAAAAACCGAGGTTTACAGGAGAGCGTTATATATGTTCAAACCGCTCTAGAAATAATTCTATGTACAATTATAATTATTATTTTTCTAAAATGTTTTATTAGCTTTAGGAACTTTATAATGGTATTTCTACATACTTTCTTTTTTTATATTTTCTTGGAAAAACTGATAGATGGCTGTTTCTACGCTGATATTAAAATAAAAGCATGTCAGACATGTCTATGATACCTTTTTATACGCAGGAAAGAAGAAAACAGTTAATAAAATGTACAAACATGTAGGACATGACTTCATATACTTCGATAACAATAAAATCTTTGTTTTCTTTGTAATAATTATTTAGGAAATCATATTTTAAACAAGCATGTAACATTATAATTATTTGTGAAATAATTATATTTAATGACTATATCATAGTATAAGCGGATATGTCTGATATGACCGCTTTTACACTGATATTCTACTGGTCTAGGTTAGAAAAACAATAAAAATATGTTTTGTATTTCATTGAGCTAGTAATGGGGACCCGTCTTATTGGGGAACTCCCGCCGTGAATGACGTTATGTCAGACAAGGCCGCGTCCGCACCGAGTGGCGCGCATTTTAAAACACCGTACAAAACGATACGTATAGATATCCGCATCTACGACACTTATTCGTTGTAAATATAATACTTGTTCTCATATACGATTTGTAAATGACGTTAAATACGTAATATTAAAAAAATATATATATACAGGTATGTGCATAAGGAAAATCTAAAGCCAATTGTGCAATAAAAAAAAAATGCCATTTTCGACATGTCTTTATGTACGTAGGGACCGTCGATATATTTAAAGTTTAAACATTTAAGGGAAGTAACAAAGGTATGTTTTTACTTTTTATTATTATTTTAGCTTTCTACCAGACGAAATCAGAGACGACTTAGAAATTATAAATTCCTAAATTGCCCCTTCCCGAAATCGAACCTGGGACTTTCCGTTTATAATACCACAGCATTCACCACTGTGCCAAGGAGGTCATCAATCCTCGAGCTGTGTAGGGTTGCATATCATGCATGGTGTATTAGTCGGCACGAAGTATTGTAGGTCAACCTTTAGAAAGAGATTTCGGCTTTGCAGAGCTCTGTCACTCATACGTACGAGTAGGTATGTGACGTTTTGTCGGCCTCAACTACAGGAACAACGCTCTACGAAATCGCTGTCTAGAATAGAACAGAATATTTTTACTCAAGTAAACTTTTACAAGTGCTTTTGAATCGACAAAATAGTTTACCATTGGTTCGGAATGCCGTTCCTTTGGACAATAACCAGTAAGAAACTCGGCGGTTGCTCTTTTCAAGTGTTTAATCTATATACATATAATAAAATTGTAGAAAAGTGGTGTCTGTACAATGGAAATACATATATAAAAAAAAATTAGCAGGGGTTGTTATTATATCGATGCCGAACCCGAAATTGTAATTAATTTTTTTTTTGTCTGTTTGTTTGTCTGTTTGTATGTTTGTCTGTGTGTTTGTGCACGCTAATCTCAGAAACGGCTTATTCGATTTAGATACGGTTTTCACTAATATATTGTAGTAAGCTTCACTTAGGATTTAGTGTTTATTTCATGTCAATCGGTTCATAAATAAAAAAGTTATGTCAATTTAAAGAATCACGGCGCCTCGCGCCTGAGCGTCCGTGGCTATATAAAGCGCGAAAAGTCACTATTCCACGCGAACGAAGTCGCGAGCACAGCTAGTTTACAATAATATGCCATGATATATAAGCAATTGCAGCCCCGCGCATAATCTTCGATTGTATAATATACTTTTTCCAGGAGGATCTCTTTCTGAAGGTCGATGTACAATGTTTGAGTAGGTACCTATTATTATTTGTAGTAGTAGCACTGAAGTTATACTGTTATGGTCTAGCTTCCAAAACTTGGAACGTCTTAGTTAACAGTTCACATACACAGTAAACTGTACAGCATCATCACAGCTTCGCCAATGAAACTGCACAAGAACTTGCATTCTCGCACTGTAGTTAAGTCTCGGAACTTTGGCTCAAAGTTATGACTTAGCAGACACGGCCGTTAACTTGAAAGGGCTTATGGTCATACTTGCAACAATAACTTGAAGTTCGCTATTCTCATTACATTACTTACTAGCGTTGATTTACGTTTTAAAAATCCTAATAAAAATTACATACATATTCAATGTCCATCCTTAGGATGCTATTTGCGCAATTTTAATTACGGTTAGGGCAGTTAAACCGTGAAAAGTTAACAAACAGACACTCACCAAAGATATTTAAGTAGACCTACTAAATGGTGCCCGCGACTTCGCCCGCGTGGATTTAGATTTTTCGTGAGAACTCTCGTCCTGAACTACGAGTATATTCATTCCAAAAATCATTTCGATCTTTTTTTTTGTTAAAGGAGAAACTAAGGGTTGAAGAGTAAATAAAAGGAAACAAAAACCAAATACTATACCAGAAGTAATTTTCCTAAGAAAAAAGAATAACGAATTATAGTAGAGATTGAATGAGAAACGTTTTCAATTTGAAAACAATCTAAGTACCAGATTTAAAACTAAACGCATAGGTAGGTATTTTATGATTTTTAAGTTTTTATTTACACTTCAAGAACTTATTTTTTATACATTATACAAGAAATAGGAACAAAAGTGTATTATTTTCGAAATCCAGAAGTGTGCATTTTTTTAATGTCTGGAATTTACCTATGTAAATTTCACTTCATTCTTAGCCCACATTTGTCAAGCTTGCGATAAACTGTAACCACAGCAGTCACCAATATCTGACAAAGCCACCCTTTTCCCACACGTTCACAAAAGCATAAAACCAAAATTCCACTCCACTATAAAATCATCTTTACACCATCAACACGATCTTTGATTTACATAATTGCCCCCACCCTAATCCGACCGGACTTTAAATCTAAAACGTTAGTGCCCCTAGTATGAGTTTGCACCTCTCAATAACGTTCATAGATTTCGATAACGAAACTCCACATAATCTTACAATGTTAATGTAAAATGAGACAAAAGTCATTTTTTAAAGCCTTGAATATCAATCCAATCCACCAGCTTGCATGCTTCCACTGCTAGATACAGTTTGCGTCGAAAACGTGGCATCAAGCGCGGTCTTCCACCTTCCTGCACCACCATCCATCGCTCGTCATCATATTATATTATTGCACTTATCGATACTCGGTCTCTATTCCACATGAAATATTCTACCACAGTTATGATACATTTACAGCAAATAAATGATTGGTATCCCTGCCACTTCATCTTATCAATCCTTTGAACTCTGTTGTTCACTTTATTTCTACGAATTTCCTCATTTCGGATTTCATCCCTGTGAATTCAGTAGATTCTACCTATTATTATTTCGCTAAGTTTCCGGTTTGGGTGCTAAATATAGACGTAAAAGAAGAACTCAAGATTACTTTAACGTTACTTATTGTTTCGATACTGGAAATCTATCAACCTTCATACGTTTACGGATTTAGTTTATCAGCGTTGTCGAGGTATGTATACTTGTACTAAGCCTACAGTCTATCCATAGGCGAACACCATTATCACGGGTCTTTTTGTCCCCGTCCCTTTTTTGTCCCGGGGCAGATAGCGAATGGGTAATTGGAGCCTGATCCCTTTTTGTCCGCCACGGGGTTCGGGTGGGATTCCATTACTTGCGTCATTAGGTTGTACGTACATGCGTTAGATGAGCCATTTGGCTCAGTTGTTGGCTGAGTGCGATAAGATATCAGTTAGGAAGTCATCTAAGGACGTATTTGCTGGGTCTAATTCATTAAGCTTGCTACTAGCGACCGCCCGCATCTTCGGCCTGTGGGAATTTCAAAAAGTCTGGCCTTATTCCTCGTTTACATTATAAAGGGAATTATCATGAAATGAAATATGATTTGTTATATACAAAAACATAAATGCAAAAGAAAATGATTTCATAAAAAGATAAAGATTATTTAGATATAGGTGAAAAGTTATTCATTAGATTCTCTTACATTGTTACGAAGTAACATACAAAGCTAATATAAAGCGAGTGGAAATAAAATAGAAATGTACTTCAGTATTTTAGTTACAGTCAGAGAAATAGCCAGTGACCAGCAAACAGCTAAACGAATGACGACGTCCCGAGTGAACCGAATAGACTTTGCTACTCTTTTGGTTTAAACGACTACACGGTAAGTACAAAGTTGCATGTGTGCTTAGTATGAGATTTCACATCTCACCAACGTGGATAGAATTCAAAATTTGAAACAAAATAACGTCAAAGTAAATAGAACCTACAGATTCTTGACTTAAAGTAAAAAAATCAGTACCTTCGATTTTAATTTTGCAATGTTTCCGCATGGAGCGCTGGCTGTAAGTGTTTGGACAAACTTGACCATTAAAAGGGGTACCTATATTCGAAGTGTGCTCCAAACACATAGTTTGGTTCTCATTTGAATACTAATCAATTAAATTTAATGAAGTTTGTAGATGCATTTCGCAAAAAATATTGGTAGTTTTCCAGTTTTTCGTAAAAATATTCAGTTTCAAATTAACACGGTCTCAATTTACATGCCAGCCTTTGAACCCATTTAAGTTTAGAACTAAGTCATTTTTATGGAAATCTGGTAATCCACAGACATAGATATTAGTTTCTAGAACGTGTCTACAAAATGGCAACGAGTTTGATTGTTTAATATGCAAAATTAGAATCAAACTTCCTTTGTATCGAGCGATTGACGGAGAAATCGCCATTAACGTTGAAGTATTTCGATGCTCGAGTTCTACATTGGTGAGATGTACAATCTTATACTAAGCGTACCCACTGTCCCTTCGTTTTCAGCAGCAATCACGTAACATGCCGGAAAACCCATCCCCTGTGGTAACTCACGCGGCAAAATATTTCAGTGAGATGCGTTCATCCGTGGAAATGAGATTGTGTTAAAAATAAAACAGGTTACGCTGCAGGCGCGGGGAATAGGTGCTGACTACAATTTACATTTTTATTTTGGAGTGAACGTTTTGCTATCTCTGTTTTGGAAATTAGAAATTTCATCAAATCATGACCATTAATCCAGACTAATATGCCTCAATAGCTCAACGGTTATAGGAGTGGACTGAATTCCGAACGGTTCAAACCCCAGCCGTTGCGCTATTGTCGTACCCACTCCTAGCATAAGCTTTACGCTTAGTTGGAGGGGAAAGGGGAATCTTAGTCATGATTAATATATTTTTTTTAAAAAGAAAAAGAAAGAAAGAAATGCGAAAGTGTATCTCTCTGTCTGTGTTTTCACGGCCGAACAGATTAACCGATTCTGACGAAATTTGGTATAGGGTCAGCGTATGTCCCGGGGACGGACATAGGCTACTTTTTATCCCGGAAAATCAAACAGTTCCCACGGGATCTTTAAAAACCTAAATCCACGCGGACGAAGTCGCGCACATCCTCTAGTTAGTTAATATAATAGAGACGGGAGTTATTTTATGAGGAACCGTGAAAAGCTATTTATAAACAAAACATCCATACCTATGTTTTTTACTAAAAACACAACTCCATTATTCTCATGTCGAGTACAATAGACGGGATATTCCGCAACAGCCCGTGACGTCACTCGGGCGCTCGCGTTGCGGACTCGCTTACGTCTCGAACTGTATTGATTTTTAATTATTTTCAAGCTACCGTCCAGAGCGAGCCGTAATATCGACTTCGGAAACTAAATGGAGTAATAATTCATCGCAATGGGCAATTGGTTTATTAAATTTTTCGCCAAGTACAAACTACCGTCGCATTACTCCAATTATAAAGTCGCCTTTACATCTTAATTTGATTTCATACTCTGTTGTGATTTTGTTTGTCATTATTGTTTATTTGAGTAATAAAGAAATTTAACAGATTTTTATCTTAGGCATCATCTCCACGACGAGATTACCGCCGCGATTCTCTCGTTCGTACAGATGGCGCCTTAGTTTTATGGTAACTAAAGATGTTATGAGATGGAAACTGGTTAATGTGAATACAGGTAACTTTGTAAGCGCTGTAACCCATTTCAACATACAGTAACAAAATACTGTCATTTTTTGCACAAAGGATCAGCCTGGCGTCGAAATAAAGTCAAAAGTATATGAAATACCTATACCTATAGTGTACCTATTGTGAAGGCATTTAACTTTTGAAGTTATGAGTGTTTTAAGCAATTGAGTATCAGTTGGTTTGTTGAAAGAAAACATCACGCGGAAACCTGTAGGTATGAGTTCTCCTGTTATTAAAAGTTGGGCCTGGTGGACTATTGCATAATCTTCTCATTCTAAGAGTAGACCCATGTCCAATTAGAGTACTTTAATGGACCAGCGATGAGTTGAGATGAATGAACATTTGCTATTACTCAGTTAGATTTAACTAATAAAGCGCCCGTGCTTGGCCGGTGCTCCATCTGGGCGCAAAATAATGTATTCATGAATTGCCGGCCACAACACGAAAGGTAAATCACTGTATAAGATACTGAAACGCTTATTGTATAGTGTACTGTGTAGTTCAAAACGAAATGCAATGGAGCGTGTCGAGATATCGATATTGAATTTATATCAAATCAATTTATAACCGAAGTCGCCATTTGCAAGTCGAGTCTATCCCGTTACCGGCTCCTAATGGCCTGCGTCACTTGCGGGGACTTCAGTTTGCGATACTGCTTGGACGACATCGGGTTAGGGAGAAAGCACACTTATCCGAGCCGAACGCGGCGAACGAGTCGAACGAAACAAATTTTAGAATTCTGTATATGAAATCTTTTTCCGATTGGGACAATTCAACGCGGAGAAGTGTGCGAGGTTCCATGAGATTTCATATACAGAATTCTAAAATTCGTTTCGTTCGACTCGAAACGCGTTCGGCTCGGATAAGTCTGCGTTCACTTTTATGGCACTTTCAATTATTATTAAATCAATTCGCTTCCCGACGTTTTGCTGGGAACCTGTTACTTGGCTATTAGTGGATATAGTAGGTCGATTTCGGGAAACCAGCATCCAATCATTATTACAATGGCAATTGTTGTGATTGGCTGAATTTATGGTATTCTAGTTGCGTCAATGCATTGTAACCAAATAGTAAGGGAATGTCGGCCGATCAGAGTTGATTGCGATCGTTACTTGTGCATGGCTATCATTTTATCGTAATCGAGTCCCTGATTAAGTCTTGTTTCTAATGTCAGTGTTTCTAATTTTTTAACATCGTTTTGGGTGGAGTCTTTACTACGTTGTTAGTAAAAATCGTGTTAAAAAATAATATCACAGTGAAGACAAAATTTAGATGAAGTTTGTGGATTAAGTCTCAATAATTTTACCTTATGTGGACGCCACGCTAATATCTTAGTATAAAACACTGTTTTAACTAGCTATTGCACGCGACTTCGTCCGCGTAACCTCCATAGTCTATACCAGCATTATAGCTATCTATCAGTGAAGAATTTTCAGAGATTGGTCATTACTTCCAAAGAGTATCCCCTACAGACAAACTCACAGACAGACAGAAGACCCCAATGTCATTTTAGTCTAATCCGGAACTGGAACCCGGGACCGCATGAGTAAGCTAGTCAGTAGACCAACGGGGCAAGTAGGAGGTGAAATTTAGAAATTACGTTCTATACAAATCCTCAGATTGAAAATCACATCAATGGAGCATTATTGGCAACCGAATATCTTCCTGAGAGGAAAATTCGAGAACACTCCACTCGCTAATGGCGTCGCTTTAGAGAAAAAGAAAATGATAAAATATTGACAGGCCCCTTTGCAAGAGCTATTTATATTCACATTTCATTTTAGAATTTTCTAGTGTTTCAAATTGGTAAATACACCAATATTTTTCAGTAAAACAAGTATATTTCATTTACGCAAACACTTGGGCTTTATTTTCTTGTAAGTATTCTACAGTTTAAAATATTTTGTGTTGCACGATAGCTTAATAAGTGTGACTTGTTGAGATTTATTCCCATTGAGTCACACTGTGTCCCCATATGTCTAAATTCATTCAGGGATTTAGAAGTTACGGTGGAATCAAGGAGCTGACATACATAAATAAATACATGAACCCTGAAACATTACACTCCCTTTATTGAGCAGTCGTGTGACACAAACGAATCGCAGTCGCCACAACAGCGAATCACACATTACAGTCCAAGCGAGCAATAATACTTGATACAATATTTTGCTCGAAGCTGTCGCTCGCCGTCACTCCAGACGGGGAGGCTTTCAGCTGAAATTCCGAAATGGGAATAAAGCTTTTTGCAGCGGCCAATGAAACGGAACGACGCGGGACGTGGACGTGTGAAATGGAACCGGTCAGCCGTGATTTATTCCCATTCCGTGTTTGCATTGTTATGATGTTGTTCCTGTATAACGTAAATGTTTGATGAAGGTATCGGGTACATACCGCCGTTTTGTGTTTGATGTTGATGAAACGTGTGTGAAAGGTCAATCTGAAAATTCATTATTGTCAACCTAGTCCACTGCTGGACATAGTTCTCTTGTAGGGACTTCTACATGCCACAGTTTTACGCCGCCTGAATCCAGCGGCTGCCTGCGACTCATTTGATGCCGTGTGTCTACTTAATGGGGGGGGTCTTCCAACGCTGCGTTTTCCGGTGCGAGGTCTGAAATTTGAAATTTAGTTACTTTCAATCCTCTTCTGCCAATTTATTTGAAAAAAATGATGATGATAGTTATACATCGGAAATCTCTGTTTCTTTCGACGTGTTATTGAGTAAGACTATACAAAAAAAATACAAAAATCTGCTCACAACTATCAAAGCTTTTATGTTCATTTTTATCTTAATAAACATCTTCCGGTGTTTAGTACTGTTAAATAAACAGAGTAAACTAAGTAGCTACAACACTACTAAATAGATCAGAGCTCTAAAACAAAGCAGTAACGTACTTAGCAAGTGAAACTCCAAATAAAACTTCCTCCAGCGTACCTAGACATCGAAAGTTGCTAAGCATTCTCAACTCACCGCAACACCAACTAAGTCCTGGAGCAGCGAGCGTACAACATGATTAAGACAACACGACAGAGCAACGTTAACTATACTTTAAATAACAAACAAGAAACAGTAGCAGATACAATCTGTACGTGGAACGGAAAGTTTCGCAAGTTCCAAACTGTGCTTAAAACTGCTTACACTATCGGCGTAAACAATGCGATGTGCCTTCCCCCTAATGATGGCTTCAGGTGAATCAGACTAAACTTACGGGACAATCGTAACTATAGTTGGAGCGAAGTCGGTCCTTGAGATAACAAGGGAAAAGTGGCGGGCCCGTAATGGAACCTTGCGGCGCTCCGGCGTTTAATGAATATAGGAAGACGAATACTGGTTCCGCAATTATAAGGAAAAATAAAAGTGTGGTTCAGTTTTATACGACGTTTTAATAATCATAACAATACGATTGTTTCATTGGGGCTATAAATTAAAGTTGAATAGGTATGTATTGGTACGTATCTGTTTTTGTCTGGCCTTCTGTTCGGGGGTCTGGGATTCGATCCCACCCGCGCCTCTAACTTTTCGGAGCTGTGTGCGATTTAAGTTATTAAACATCACTTGCTTTAGCAGTGAAGGAAAATATCGTGAATTCGGTTAAACTGTTGGACCGTAAAAAGGTAGCAGACAGACAGACAGACACACTTTCGAATTTATAATATTAAGTATGAATTTCTAAATTGTCTCTGGTCTCGTCTGGTGGGAGACTACGGCCGTGGCTAGTTATCGTCTTACCAGCAAAACCGTGCCGCCAAGCGTTTTAGCGTTCCGGTACGATGTCATGTAGAAACCACGGGGTGTGAATTTAATAAAAAAGTACCACGTCCTTTCCTAGACCGCTTCCATCTTAGGCTGCATTATCATTTACTAGGTGAGGTCGCAGTCAAAGGCTAACTTGTAATCGAATTTAAAAAAAACTACGTGACGTTATAAGCTCAAGAAAGACGTTCAGTTTCCAGGTATTGATAAATAAAGTGGCCAGCACCCAATAGGCCAAGCAGCCGCTCGTGTAATCTCGTTACAGCTAAAGCACCGCTCGGATGCTTGCCAAGTGCGATCACACCGGCTTCATCTCGCCCGATGCTCCTAGCAAATGTACTCCAGCGCTTTAGTTCACTGCACTTTTTACGCAAATGTAAGGGAATCGCAATATTTAAACTTTCATCGGATTTATTTTTATTAAATATCGGTATTCGATATGAAAATTTAATTTCTTGTTAACCCTTCTCTGTAGAGACTACGTTTCGAAAAAGAGCTGAGAGATTCATTAGCAATATATTTTATGGAGTGGAGGTGATCAACAAAAAAAAAAAACAGAAAAAAAATGTACTTTTTAGAGATAAATGCACTTTTATTACAAAAGCAAAGTTAAAGTCATGTTAGCCACTTTTATGCGAGGTATTTGTTATCTTAATTAACCGCCTAGTGTGTGGTAATGATTCAAAAAATACTTTTTTGCACTTAACGACTCTTTAGTTAACGAAAAACATCATTTTGTTTCTGTAACTATATCTGGCTTCAAACTCTACTTTTTTTTTAGATTTTGCAAGATTCCACCTAAATTATGTCGATTTTGAAACATTTTAACCGAACAAATTCCAGAGTCGATGTAATTACCGAACCCTTAACTAAGCGGCCGCTGCTCGGTGTACAAATGGACCGAATCGTAATCTGATCTCGCGCTGATTGAGTCTCGTTCGACTGCCAACAGCTTCTCCTGATTACTGATGCTTTGATAACAGCTTCATAGGGAAAATCTGTTATTTAAAGCATTGCTGATGCTAATTTTGATAAGAATTGCAATTTTGACGAATGAAGACCAGCAGCGAGGTCTTTAGAGTGAACTAGAGTGAGGAAACTTTCGGTTTGATCCTGAATCGATGATATGTCAAATATTAGGCTATGTGTGACGTGAAATCAAAGAAAAATAGACTATTCATATTGAAATGTGACGCTAGGTAGGACGGTAGGCAACATTTGACGCCTGGATGTGTCGACGAGACCTTGACGTTTTGTTACAAGGTACCTAATGTCGTGAACTGTGCTAGGGATGACTTGAAATCAAAGATACTTTTCATAACGTACCTAGCGTCAAACGCATTTAACATATTTTGACGCCTGCTAGAGGTAGGTGAAGCGAACGTAACATCCGTAAATGCGTAGCTATTGTGTTTATTATGTGTAGGGTCGGCAAATTAAACGAAATCTATTATATTCTAAATTCACAGAAGAAATTAGGAATCGATAAAATTATCGGCACGCATGTTACTAATGGAGGGAACACTTAATGTAGTACAGAATGAACCCGATTGTAATCTGGTAGCGGTTAGGATTGAGGGCTTCCAATCTCTTTCATCTGTGACTGCCTCCCTTAGTGACTGTTGAGATTAAGAACATTGTTTGAATTGATCGAGCTTCTGACTTTTTAAAAAGAAAGAAAAAAAACGAGATTTTTTTCGAAAGTTGTGCCCACACATCACGCTGAAAAAATGGTTGTTTTAATGGTGACAAGTTGACAACAAAGTGATCCTGTATTATTATAAAAGGGTTCCTTTTTCCTTTTGAGGTACGAAACCGTAAAAAGTTTCCAATTCAACATACTTTGCTCATACACAACATTTTAGAGTTCCGTACATTCGAATGAAGAATGGAACCTTTATTGGATCATCTGTGTGTGTGTATGTCTGTCTATACGTCTGTCAATTACTCAGTGAATCTACTGGACTGGAGCTGGTACATATTAATGAATTACTGTGCTTCTCCAAGGTGTCCGGAGTCTGCCAATCCGCACTCTGAGATAAGACCCGTACTCAGTAGTGACCCAGCGATGATGATAAACAAAACAAAAAGGTAAAGGTTTTATTGAGCACATACAAGTTAAACCACCGGCACTTGGTATTCAGTTCAAGCAGTCATTAAATTTACGATTGCCATCAAAACCTAATAAGGGTGGCTGTCCAGTGAGGACGTGACGAGACAATAGCATTTTACAAAATTGGGTCAACTTTTCGGAACGATTTTCTCCTGTAAACAATAATCCTGTAAACCTTTTAAAACATCGTTTTGATTTTCTAAATCCCAACTCCTCAATCTTCATGCTGCAGGGTACTGGACTACTTACTAAGCTGTGGTGTGAGGTCTCAATGTTATAGCTAAATATAGAAACCAAAAGGGTATGGCCTATGGGTTAAATAAAAATTGCCATACTACTTCCAGGTTAGCCCGCTTCCATCTTAGACTGCATCATCACCTGCCACCAGGTGAGATTGCAGTCAAGGGCTAACTTGTATGGGAGTAAAAAAAAAATAAGCTCCATACAGATAAAAAGAGTTGTCGTGATTGACTGACCGACTGATCCTATCAACGTACAGGCTACATCGCTGGAGGTTAAAAACTCGACAGTAGGCTCATTTTATGACGTAAGCGTCCACTAATGAATGAAAGAAAAGAAAGTATTCCTACCTATGAACATTAGTATTTCAGTTTTCAAGGAAATTTAAGACGAACGTTTTTCTGGTTTTATTTAGTCTTTAGGTTATTTTTAGTATCGCATCAAGTTTTCATTGGACGGTGGTCTTTATGGCTGATGGGGGCAGTTAAACGTTTAGTTTTTCCTCTTTACATAAAACGAGAAACCAATTATGTTACATTATTGGTTTTAGATTGTTTTTTGCTTAATGATTCGTTGCCCTATTTGTTATATATTTGATTTGTTTTTTTTCCAAAATAATTATTGTCAACCATTTGGAATGATGTAATAATTCTAACGATATCCATATACACATATTATCTATAACTACATTAAATAATGCCCGCGACTTCGTCCGCGTGGATTTAGATTTTCTAAAATCCCGTGGGAATTAATTGATTTTCGCTCATGTCACGCTTTAGTCCTTTAACTTTTTTTATTCAAACACAAGTTAGCTCTTGACTGCAATTATTTCACCTGGTGGTAAATGATGATGCAATCTAAGATCAGGAAGTGGTATAACAGTTTTCATTAAACCCATATCTTCTACCCTTTGGTTTCTACATGGCATCGTACCGGAACGCTAAATCGCTTGGTGACACGGATTTGAGGGGGTAACTAGCCGAAGCCTCCCACCAGGCCAGACCAGTAGAAATTATAAAATTCCAAACCCCTGCCGGGAATCGAACCCAGCGGTTGCCATTGTGCCAGGGAAGTTGGGAACTATATCTATGTTACAACTTAGATCAATCTGTTGATCCGTTGGGACGTAACTGAAGAACAAACCAACAAACAAATACATTTTCGCACTTGTAATATATGTAGTAGTGATACCCTGGAAACATTACTTAATTTTTGGGCAATATAACAATATGAGAAAACATTAAACAATACAGTACACTCATAGTGATAATGAACAAAACCGTAGAACAACGATGACCGAGTAGTTCATAACATAAAGTCGTAAAGCCAAGTAGCGAGATGTAAAAGCAGTGAAATATCTCACCGCAACAACTTGGCGGCGGTGCCCACTGTACCTCACTTCTCTATACATTATAACTCGTAGCTTTCTTAGCTTAGTTAGAACATAATGAATTTCATGTAGTCCCGTTGGCCCCGCCAAGCGTGTCCCCTTCAACGGGGAAAGCGGGATTCGAATAAATTTTTTGACAAGTGTAAATTAATTTATAACACCCCCACAAGTGAAGGTTACAGTAGCTAGAAAAGAGCTGATAACTTTCAAACGGCTGAACTGTTTTTCTTGGATTATTGCTAAGAACACTCTCGATCAAGCCACCTTTCAAACAAAAAAACTAAATTAAAATCGGTTCATTAGTTTAAGAGCTACGATGCCACAGACAAATACACAGATACATAGATACACACGTCAAACTTATAACACCCCTCTTTTTGGGTCGGGGCTTTAAAACTAGGTAACAATATTAGTATGGATTGTGAGTTCTACTTACCACTATAGATATACAAGAATATTTGTGTGTAGTGAATGTAAGCGCAGTTCAAAACAAGGTAGTAATACACTTCATAAGCCGTAAAGAGGAATAGTGTAGCGATGTGAGTCGTTTAGTTTCACCACAACTTAGAGCTAGTTGACTGCTAACTACACGTTTACAATAAACATGAACAAACACACGTACACAAAACACCTTGAGTTTAAGTATACTTAATGTAAATTGTTTCTGGGATTCATAGATCCACTTAACTATACCCTTGACTATACCTAATAGATCCAAACATTCCACAAAAGAAAGGACCTAAAAAAGTTTTTTTTTGCTCAGATACAAGTTGGTCCTCGGCTGCAATCTCACCTAGTGGTAAGTGATTGTGCAGGCTAAGATGGAAGCGGTCTAATCTGGAAGGGGCCTTAACTTTACATTACTAACATAATTATAAGGAAATATTGTTACTAACTCACTGTTTTACTTATAAATGTACTTATACGGATCTAAGTCTGAAATAAAAGATTATTTATTTTATTTGTTTTATTTATATCTATAAGTGGTCACTATAAAAAGGTTTACAACCAAAAACATCCAGCAAAACCCTTGCTCCCTTTTTTCAGCTCTCTTATAGTTTCGTCCCGTCGATTGGTCAGTATGTCCATTTACGTGTTACATCTATTTAAAATAAACTATGTAGGTATAAGAGCCATAAAGTCAAAAAGTACCGGGACTTCGTCTGTGGTGGCGTTTGCTGGCGCGCGTGTTGTGACTTTTTGGAGTATTTTTTTTTTGTTAAAACTCACTGGAAAGCGCTCTAAGGGGGTGCCGTGCGTATGTCGGTGGGCGCCGGCACAGAGGGGGTCCATACTTGCATAGTTTAGCTAACTTGTTACAAATAACTACAAACTTGACATTGGCTAATCATTGTAAAAGCCAGACGAGAGAGGAAAAAAAAAAGTACCGTTACAGAATCATTTTCCCGCTAAACAGAGGCTGTTTGAATAAAGCATGTTCTCAGTGAGGCAGCTCGTGCTATGAAGAGGCAGGCAAGCTGGAATTCACGACATGTTAGCGTCACTCGCACTGCGCCGCGGAGTGACTGTAAACATGCTTGCTCTAATTGACTCAATTTTCTTGCAGTTTCCTCTTGCTTGCTCTTTGAACCACTTTGTACTCACTAGGCCTTATATTTTGACACAAATAGTAATTGTTTAAAGCTTTTTCAAGTAGGTCATATATAATAAACGCGAAAGTTTGTATGTATGGATGTTTGGATGTTTGTTACTCTTTCACGCAAAGTTAGTGGACGGATTTAGCTAAACTACGTAAATCAAACATCTATCACCGCTCCGGAAAGAAAACTTTACTGATAAGAGTTAGCAAGAAACTCAAAATCGTAGCAATTTAATACATAAGTGCTTAGGTATTATCACAAGTAAACCACGCTACTCTCACAGAGCACATTCTAAGAGATCAAAGATAAAACGCTCATTTAGAACTAATCCAATATCTGAATTCAGATCATCCGTTACAAGCTACCAGATTTATGAATACTTACAAACCCCCGATTCCGTTAGTAATGCAATTAGTTGGAGAGAAATCCCCCTTTTGCAACGCGTCTGTGTCTAATTGCCCCCAGTCTAGTTAAATTTTAGCCTGATAAGGACTTATCTGACTAAAGATCCATCGGGTGATTAAGGAAACTCCTCTCCCCGACCCAATTATGGTGAAACTTTAGTTTTCAATTACTAATCTTGGTCTACGGAACTTGAATGTCCACCACGGACCCACGATTTAATAAAGTAGGCTTAAGGTAATTAATTTGAAACTGTCGGGTGTTATTATCCGCTGTTGCTTTCATCTTTGATCACACTACCCTTTGAACCTTTGAACTCGAAATAGGTAAACAGTAGGTATAACTTACTTTAAAGAAAAGTTCAGTTTATCTTATAAAACTATGTATGCTCCTGAGAAAAGCTTATACAATCGAACATGTAAAATAATTCTTGTTTATGTTTTAAAACGTATATATATATATAGATAAATAGGTAGGTACTCCGAAAAGTTGCAGGTGTGTGCCCAGGGGCAAACCTCGGAACTCACGAAGCAAAGTCTATCACCGCTTTCATCTTTTGTTTACAGTATAACTGTCAAGGGACCTTATTCTTTAGTTGATCAATTTTATTCAATGCGGTCATAATTACATTTTTATTTCGAGAATTTTCATTTCATCTTTATTCGATCTTGAATTTATCTCTGTCAGAAAAGGTTTAACCTAGATAGAATATTTACTCATATTATCTCGAGCATTCGCAAATAAATAATAATATAATACAACAAATCCATTACGGGCCCGAGGCAGTTTTATCAGCCAAGTAAATAGGTCGCGGCATTTCTCAAGGGAAAGTAATTAATTTCATTAATTTATCTCCGGGGGACCAAATTCTTTTTTAACGAGAGCCTAATCTACTGTATCTTCGCTGTGATCTCTCAAATTAAATGAAGGAGTCTCCGTAGACACATCTGCTAAATTTCGCTTTTAAATTTTAGACTCTAGATAGACACTTTTGCTTTTCTTTTTCTTCGATAGTACCAGTAGTAGCTTTGATATTCCAAGTGAAATCACTAAATGAAAGCCATCAAACGCATTAGACATTGAATGTTTCTACTTTTTTTAAAGAATATTAGCCAAGTTTATCATGATATTCCCCTTTCCCCTCCAACTAAGCGTAAAGCTTGTCCTAGGAGTAGTTACGACAATAGTGCTACAGGTGGGGTTTGAACCGGCGACCTTTTGGATTTCAGTCCGCACCTTTAACCGTTGAGCTATTGAGGCTCTGCAGACATTCCTGGTTCACTGAGCGATATGAAAATATTTTTTCGTGGCAAAGCTTCAATGGACTAAAAATAAAGTATATCAAATGAGTTTGGTGGCTTTTATTCAAGTTAACAGATCACTATTCTTCAGTCTGATAATAGTAGCTGAGTATCCGAAACCTCCCAAGAGAGTACGTTTGACAAATAAAGGTATCGAGAAGCGAATTTGGATGGAAAAAAATGCTGCGGAAAGGGACCTCGTGACCTACCACGGAATTCGCCTCCATCCAAAATAAATTGAGCTCACCCGCCCCCCGCGATCTAGAGACAAATGTTGGCGTCTGGCGTGATCGAATGGATTTCGGGGGTCTGGGCTTTCTGGCTGCGATATGCCGGCTGCAATAAAGCCAGCGATATAAATGTCCGACTAGATCCGGCGCTTCACAGTAACATTTTCCAACGAACATCGGTGTCTGCACTCCTGTCAATCGTAATCCGATGTAGACGCAGTCCGTTTCTTCGAACATAGATAATTTAGAACAGACTAATAGGTAGTAGCTTCGTGATATCCGGTTCCTATTCAGGCGATCGAGGGTTCGATCCCGGGCACGCACCTCTAACTTTTCGGAGTAATGTGCGTTTCAAGCAACTAATAATCACTTGCTGCAACGGTGAAGTAAAATATCGTTAGGAAACCTGCATATCCAATTTCCTCATTATCTTCTGAAAGATGTGTGAAATCTGCCAAGTCTGTTTGGTCAGCGTGGTAGGCTATAGTCAAACTCTTCTAATTTTGAGAGTAGACCTGTGCTTAGTAGTGAGCCGGCGATAGCTTGAACATGATGATTATAGGTACTAAAGTTATTCATAATTACTCAAATGAAAACGTGAATAATAATTATTATGAGTTATCGCGCAAGTTAAATTTTTACAAGCGGACTACGCCTACTAAAGCGGATCACGACCGACAGGAGTGCAAACATCTCGCAGGCGCTTCTAAAATCAATGGCAGACAGCGATGTTCGTTGGAAAATGTTGTTAATATGAAGCGTCGCATCTAGTGTAACATTTATATCGCTGGCTCGAATGGATTTCGGAGGTCTGGGGTTGTTGGCTGCGATATGCCGTCAATAAAGCAAATTGCGAGCATTTGCCATTCGAGTTGGAGGAACGACCATCTTTATGGTGGCGATAATGGTACGGGCAGGTAATGTTCTGTTTCGCGTACAAATCGGCAGGTTATTGTTTTACGATATCTGCATTAAGGGAAAGGATTGTTTTTTGTTACAACTATATTTACACTGGAATTCATAGTCAAGATAAGAAGCTCCTTAGAGGAGATATTATGTTCACACGTCAACGCTTTTTACGTCTGAACAGATAGGTACCTACCTACTTGAGAATGCATTAATTCTATTAAGTACGTTTTTTTAACGGATGTTTACAAAGCTCTCGTGTAAATGGGAGGTAATACACATGTCGTTTGAATCCTCCTCTAAAGAAGCTTGTATCTTGACTAAGAATTCCAGTGTTGGTGTTAAGATCTTTGTTAGATTATAATTATTTGTAACTTATGAAATTTAAAAAAAAAATCAAAATTCAAAATATTTTATTCAATTAGACTTTTACAAATTCTTTTGAATCGTCAAAAGCATCTACCACTGGTTCGGAATGCCTTTCCTACCGAGAAGAACCAGCAAGAAACTCGGCGGTTGCTCTTTATGAGTTAAATTATTGCATGAGCCGAACTGTACTATCACATGGTAAAAGCGGTGAGAGCCTAGTGGTTAAGACGATGGCCTATTCGAGAGGTTAAGGGTTGGCACCTGCAACTTTTTCAACTCCGAGTCAGGTATGTGCGTTTTTAGCAATTAAAAATATCACTTGGAATATGAAGGAAAACTTGCATGCCTGAGGTTCTCCATAATGTTCCCAGCTCTACCAATCTAAAAAGTGGTAAAATTATGCCCTAACTCTTCTCATACTTAGAGGAGACCCCGTGCCCATTAATGGCCGGCGACAGTTTGAGATGATAATATCAGGCATCATTATTCTTAAATACGAATGAAAATCTTCTAAACTGCTTTAAAAATCTATCTGAATAAAGTACTATCTGGAAAACTATCGTGTTAATGTTATCTCATTACATTACAGATTCAATTATTTTCCTCGGAGAAAACAAACAAGTTCAGCGTTGTAGAGAAAAAGTTTTAATGCCGTAACCACTGAGACCTGTAAGCTTAGTATGAGATTTTGCATCTTACCAACATTGATAGAATTAAAACTCGAAACACAATCACCTCAAAGTAAAATAGACCTAAAGATCATTGATTTGAAGTTAGAAATTCAACACTACCGTTTTTAATTTCGCAACGTTTCCGGTCTAAAACATTGGCTTTAGATGTGTAGACAAACTTGAGTTTTAAAACAAAGTGGTTAAGATCCAGTTTACTGCAACGCTGAAGAGTTTCGAAGCTCGAATACTATCAACGTTGGTTCGTGGTGAGATAATATAAAATCCAGCTAAGCATACCGGGGAGGAGTAGCCCGGAATGCCCGGGATAAATACATTATAAGCCGCCGCCGGGGAAAATTAGCGACCATCCAACTCCGCAAACTTCATCGCCTTATTCTACTTCTTTGCACAGTTCCACATGAAAAATGTTATCCGTTATCTTGTACTACAATGAAGTTGTTCACCTGAATAGGTAACTATTTGTAAACAGAAAGAAGTACGTACCATTTTTTGGTTTGCGTGGAAAATCTAAAGATACCCGGCTTCCTGGGAAAGACATCAGACTATGTGGGATTTCTACACTCCCTTGGTAGCCACCCTCAGTACATAATTATTGGGAGGCTCCGAAATCTCTTATGAACACATCGGTGCCCATGAAAGAAGTACCTATTACAAACTACAAATACGACTTTTTGTATTTACAAAGTTTTGAAAATAGAATTTCAGGGTTCCATAGTTAATAGAGAAAGCCTAATAGTTTCTTCCAATCTGTTTGTCTGTCTATCCGTTCATAGCCATTATCAAAATAAACAATAAAAATTGCAAAGTTGACATTTAGGAGTCATAATTTATATGACTCCCTAAATGACCTGAATTTTCGCATTCAATATTTTATACATATTGTATTGAGTTATTTAATAAAAGCTAAGCATCGAAATATATCGACGAGGCTAGGCAATTTTTGAGCACCAGTAAAACTTTCATTGGGCTTACACTGAATAACCAATTTGAGAATCGAACTTCCAACCCTGTTGTGTTTTATACACGGTCATAATTTTGGTGTAAAATATAATATTATGAAAAAAAAAACTACAGCAGCGCAGCGACCGTTTACATAATACGAAAACTCCATGAATATCGAAGCCATTGGCAGTATTTTCGTGAGCAATATTTCAACACGACACAGCTTATCGTCCGTGTAAAGTGTAAACAAAGTTAAAGTGTCATGACATACATAATTCTTTTACATAAAAAACAGCCACAATGAGCTAGCTATTTGATAGCTTTTTGGACACCCGAAACAGCAACGGAACTCTTAATGACGCACTTTTGATTTTGTGTCCGCTTTAGTAATTTAGTTAGCTTCCTACTAATTCTTCATCGAAGGTTCCCTCACTAGCTACTAACGATCTCTATGTAATATTTACTCAACACCACCGTCTAGTGTCATTCTGAATAAATCTTTGTAAGTTACCGCTGTCCGTCTGTCCGTTTGTCTATCAGCGGGCTGTATCTCGTGAACCGTAATAGGTAGAGAGTTGAAATTTTCACAAAATGTGTATTTCTATTGCCTCTTGCCCTAAAATGACCGCCATAAAAATTAAAAAATTAAAAAGTGTTGTTTCTTCTTCAATGGTACGGAACCCTTCGTGTGCGAGCCCGACTCGCACTTGTCCGATTTTTTCTTTGTTGTATTTCTTTCTATGTTCACAATCATACTAATAAAAAGCAATGATGAGGTCTAGACCTCATCCTACCTCACCTAGAGGTTGGAAGCCTTGCCTACAAGATGCCTATTCACTCTTGTTAAAAATATTGTGTGTGCTTTAGCTTTATTACATTTAGCGTATTTCCCCAGCAGACGAAGGATTAATGTCGGAGCCAAATACGCGGCAAGTGGGTCAACGGACGAACATTCGACCTCTGGTATTCGGAGTTTCTGAATCGCAAATCTTGAGATTGGCAATACGTTAGTAGAAATGGATTTCTGACTGGAAATGACGGCATTCTGTTGGATTCAAGAGCATTTAGATCGTTGTTACTGATAAAACAAAGCGAAAAAGTACTCAGACTAAAAGAAACTATTGCGCTATTTTTTCCCTTCAAGCATTATTGGTATTGAACATAAAAGTTACTACAATAAATAATTCAATGTTTTTGTATAATACCTACTTACTCCTAAGCATGAACTAGAGTGAGAGAACTCTCGGTTTGACCCTGAAGCGACGATATGTCCTTGGGACCCCAACGTCAATCGGTTTTTTGAAAGAGAAGACACGAGTTTAATGAATGTTTGTGATGTTATTACAGATAACCAATACCGAGGATGTGAGACACCAGCGCGACGATGAAAACCAGGAGGTCTAGAAGCAAGGGCACGGGATGAGAGAGTAGCCACCATGACCACCAAGATGCTTCTGTCCCTGCTTCTGCACTGCTTCTACGTCACCACTGCTTCGATGCCTGGTGGAGGTAGGTGACCTTTTTGTTTCCCACACACGTCATACAAAGAGGAGAGGACGACCAATGAAAAGGATGGATTACGTGTAAAAGGGGTGGATGATACGTTGGGATGAAAGAAGGGAGTGGAAGAAGAAGACATGTTGTGCGAACCCTACGCAGCGTGGGATAAAGGTCAGGAAGAAGACACGTCATACGTGTCGCGAACTTTGGTTTAAGTGGTCTATTACACTAGGACATTATTATTAACTTAAACGGTATAAAGAATGAAGAAGTTGCCATTTTTTTAATGGTTTACTTATAAAAAATTATGTAAAATATACTTGACAAAATATGAAAGAACCATTGAACTAAGAAATAAGAGTTGGAGAACTATAAAGTTGCGCTCGCAAGAATAATTTCATATTCCATTGCGTTAAATATAACAGTATAGTTAATTTTATCCATTGTTAAACTAGGGAAATAAGTTGAAATCTAGCTTCTCTATGATGTTCTATATAATATGATGATGTATTGACAAGTTTGTCTGGTCAAGTGTACATTCAGAGCATAGAGATCATTCGTCCATAAGTCACAGTGAACTAGAGTGAGGGAACTCTCGGTTTGGTCCTGAATCGACATTATGTCAAATATTAGGTTATGGCGACGTAAAATCAAAGCAAAATAGGGCTGCTTTAGGGCTACCTGCGTCAAATGTACCAACATTTGACGCCTGCCAGTGACGTTGAAGCCTCGACTTTTTAGAAGTCCCCTAACTTACCAGACCAAATAAGACTAGACCAAAAACTTACTTTTTTATCCAAAAAGCTGAGCATTCACTCGCCGTTACACAAGAGTTCAGCAAAATAATCGCTGTACAAGAGAAATGTAAGGGCATTGTGGTACTTATCGAGTACAGGATCTGAATACATAAACGTAGAAAATTCCACTTTTCGCTGCTCTTTGTGTTATTTGAGAGTTTCACGGGTTATTTAGGTTAGTACCTACCTACTCGTAAATACTTCGCAAAAACTATCCACAAATTTGACTGAAAATACCATAAAATATCTTGTGAAAACTTGCTACTCCATCTGCAAACTGCAACAACTTATACTACATTAAATATTTCACCTTCACAATTTAACTATTCAAGTGTGTGTGTGTGTGTGTGTGTGTGTGCGTGTGTTTTGAGGGTTCCGCATATCCAGAAGAAAAAAAGGGATGCTAATGGGATCGCTTCGTAGTCTGCCGGTCTGTCTGTCGTGTCGGTCGAGATCCAACAAGGGAATCAAAACCTATAAGCACTTCCCGTTGAGCCATCATGAAAGGCAGGTAGCAATGTTTTATAGCACAAATAAACGGGAATATCCGAAAACCGTGAATTTGTGGTTACATCATAAAAAAATGTTGTCTTGTACGATGGTACGGAACACTTCGTGTGCAAGCCTCACTCGCACTTGACCGGTTTTTAGGCTAAAAGACAGTAAATTTCATGACTTCAGCCGCTTGGAGTACACAAATTTCAAACCCTTATTTTACACCCTTAGGGGTCGAATTTTCAAAAAATCCTTTTTAGCGGATATTTACGTCATAATAGCTATCTAGCTATCGGCCTTTCAGTCCGATCCGTCCAGTACTTTGAACTGTACGTTGATAGATCAGTTAGTCAGTTAGATTTTAATATATTTAGAAGAAGATTTTTGTAACATAATGGATTGGTATAGTGGAACGGTTTCACAAAAATTACATTTGGAGAGATTAACGTTTAGCGAATATCGTGGCTGTGGCTTCGCGACTTCTTACGTTTAATGTTCCACAAAAGAGTCATAAAAGAAATAGGTTTCTTTGTCGTCCTAGCGGAACCGAGGAGAGTGTCTATGTATTACATATGGAGGTATATATGTATTAGTGGGTAAAGAGTTGTCATAATATACTAAAGGCTTGGATGAATAAATACTCAGGATGGTATGCTCCGAAAAGTCAAATGAAGCAGGGCTAACTGTCAGTTGATGAGTATGTGTGCGTTATGGAATGATACCATTCACATATGAAAATTTGCCTATTTTCCTATTTTTCCCTATTTTTCCCTTTCACGACGATTATTATTAATAAATGAGATCTCATTAGATTAGTCTTTATTATGATAGTTACAAATCAATGGATGTTCGATGATAAAAATAATAATAATAGATTGCAACGTATTAAAATTTACCTACTCTGTTTTTACATAACTTTGAATTTTACAGTATAGGGCCTCTGGCCCTATTGAAAATCTCTGCTTAACAGGGTGCCCATCACCATATATACTCTATAATCGTATCCTGACAGTTAAAAATTAAAAAGTTAAAAAGTCAAATATAAAAACACAATATATTCACTAAAAATATTTAATAATAATCCAAGTATGTACCAGTTGGCGATTTTGTTTAGCGTAGCTCGCAGGGTTAGTGAACTATTCACTACTTTTGGTGTTATACACCGGACAAGTTTACATCCTTATATCGTAGATCTCTTACCAAATTACACAAAGCGGCTCTTGGGTAGCGGTTTTTTTTTCTCTAAGCCAAATTCAAAGTTATTTATTCAAAATGGGTTCATATTTTATTTGTCTTGTGTTTTCTGACATTTATGACCTTAAAAAAATATCTAAATAAAGATAAATATTCTAGCTATCCGTATAGCGTCCCATCTTTGACCACATCACGCGTGACGAGTCCTCCGTTCGTCGCTAAGGTTGTTTTGGTGGGTGCCTACTACCTATCATGGACTAACTAATAATAATATTAATGTAGTAAGATTTTGATTACCTATTTATTTATTTCTTTATTGCACACACAAACATATACATTTACAAAAAACATAGAAGACAACATGGTAAGTACGTTGGACAGATAAAAACATACGTTTTTATCTGTCCAATTACGTAGCTACCTAGGTACTTCATGATAAATTTGGCATGCAGCTATTATGACGGAGACTGGTATATTAAATGTACTACAATTGAGTAATAAGTTTTGTTTTAGTTAAATTTCAATATCAATTTAAAATCTTTTAATTAACAAAACAGCCCTTTTCGCTTAATTATATTATGATTGTCATCAAAAATTAAATATAAATTTGTCTAAATATAATGAAAAAAAATTGCTCAGTTTTAGGCAAAATTACCCCATTTATTTTCTGACAACCCTAGACTTCAATTTGAAGTTGTGTAATTTGCACAGCACGATTACGATACGATTTAAAATTAAATTATTTCATTGAAGTGTCAAACAAAAAAATTTAATCACTACGTTGTGTCAAATGCGTATCGGAAGGTGTTAAGTGGCCAGTTTCGTAGAATTTATGTTGAGTTTGTGTGCGTGACGTGTAATTACAGAGATTTGGTCGATAGTTATGCTTCCTTCGTTTGTACGGCGGGGTCACCGGTTGACTAAAGGCTGAGATGTCATGCAGAACTCGCGGTTTTTATTTATTGAGTAACTTGCACCTCTTACATATTGCATATTTAGTAACTTATCATCTGCAGGGACAAGAAACTTGAGTTTTTCAGGCATAAATTATATCTCTTTAACTTAGACTTCCACTAATAAACGATTGGGGAAAAAACCGGTTTTATGATTTTTTCCTTTACTTGAACTATAAGACACCTGCCAAATTTTATGATTCCTATAATCATGATATTTGGCAACGGGAACTTTCCTATGGGTTTTCTTGACAGACACGACAGACGGACAGGCAGACAGACAGACAATAAAGTGATTCTATAAGGGTTCAGTTTTCCTTTCGAGGGACGGATACCTAAAAACACCCGAACAAAGCCGGGGCAGTTCAACTAGAGTAAAATTGTGTAGGTGGGAGCGTTTTTAGACGCCTGATGTACGATGTCTGCTTCTCTCGAGAATATAATCTCAATGTCAACGAGTATATACTTCTACGTCTCCCTGTATCGCAAACAAGTAACAGCATGTATACCATATTCCGAATAAAAATTACATTCGTTCACCGCACGCTGTGTGGGGACGACATTATATATTATTAAATCTGGCTGCGAGTTACTTTTGTTGGCGAAGGCACGAGATACGCGGGTATCTTGCGCCTTGGAATATCTCGCTTCCAAGACTTCCTGTAGGGTTACCAGGTCAAAGCGAAAGTCCTAAATATAAGCCTGATTTGCAGTGAAAAGTCAAGAGAGAATAGGCATCTCAAGCAAGCGCGCTCTATCTTAAGCTGCATCATCACTTGCCAGCAAGTTTTATTGCAGCCAAACGTGAGTATAAGCGGAATTCGCATTATGAAATTAGTAGCACGAAATTAGTTTTGCGACATGGTAAATGTCTAATCTCGTATGCTTGCATTACGAAATTAGATGAAAATTGAAAAAAAACACGACTGCTCTAACAAAGTAAAATAATTCAGATTTGAAAATGGCGGCATAAAGCCATTATGTTGAATTTAAAAAAAAAATAATGCCAGTGTCACTCGAGGTGATGTAAGTATTCTAACGATCGATATGCAATACATTCAAATCTGTTCAGGTAATTAGAAGTTGTGGCAGAACAAAGAAACTTACATACATACATGAACCCTGAAAACATTGGAAAAGAATATTAGCCATGTTAATCATGACTAATACTCCCCTTTGCCCTCCAATGAAGCGTACAGTTTGTGCCAGGAGTGGGTACGACAATAGTGCAACGGGTGGGGTTTGAACCGCCGACCTTTCGGAATTCAGTCCGCTCCTCAACCGTTGAGCTATCGAGGCTCCCTTTTTTGAGTAGTGATGTAAAAAACACTTCAATTACAGCAAGAATACCATAAATTTTGCCAATGACAACAATTGTCATTGGGATCATCACAACTTCGGAGTCAGAGTTGTTACTGAAGTGGTAGTCGAAATCCTATCCCTGCACATGTCACAAACCCTGCCGCCTGGGCACCCTACCGGAAAGGCTTTAGAGGGAATATTTAAACGTGATTCCGAATGAAGAATTGTTCGCAGTGAAATGCGATGTATTATGTATGTTACTCTAAATGAATGGCGGTTAGGACGGGGTCTTACGTGAACTCTTTCCTCGGGGTGATATATTGCCTTAGCCTTTATGATTCTGGTCTGTTTATGCTGGATATATAGCGCCCGAGCGGCCAATTACCGGCATTATGCTGCGCCTATAAATCAGTTTAAATATCTTTATTGTGTATCTAAGGTTACGGCTATTCTTTATGAAAATATAAGAATTTTTCTTGTCAGACAAGGCGCGTTATGAAATCTGGTAATGTACAATGAAAATATACTTTACTGTAAACCAATTATAGTACCAAAAAACTGAATATAAATTGATATCCTGCTAAAATATTTATAAAATTATGTAAATTTGAGTATGTAACAAGTCTAACGAAAAAAAATGAAAACATGACAGCCCTGGCGAAAAACGAACTCCTAAAGATATTTCACATTTCGAAATATTGATTTCAAAATTCCGTTTATTAGATAATAATTACTTTACCAGATTATGACAAAAATAAATAACGACATGTGTCGGCGAGGAATAAGAGCTGTATTTTTCGAAATTGTCAGTGAATTAATACGTATACCCGGTATACCCCGAATTCGTTTTTCACAACTCTCCGCATTGTATCAGACGCTTTGATTCTTGGGAATTTATATTTATTACTTTACTGGGAATGTAATATGTCTGCAGATTCAAGGTATCCACTTTCATATTATTTTTCGTAAAAATGAATTCCTTAAAATTGGAAATCAGATCCTTCCTAGTTCCATTGAATGCGGCGGAAAAATTGTTGGGATCGAAGTCAAATTAATCAAGGTAGGTTAATAGGTACTGTATATCATTCTATTCATTTTGGAACTCAAGATCGGTTCAAAGGTCGTAACTCATTTACACGACACCTTTTCGACACAACACACGTACGGCTCCGTCTCAAATCGAAGTGACCGCTAGATTTCCGATAGTTGTAGTGAAACAAGTGTAAATTAAAAATTTATAACACTCCTGGCAAGTGAAAGTTACAGTAACTAGAAAAGAGCAGATAACTTTCAAACGGCTGAACCGATTTTCTTCGATTATTATAGCTAGGAACACTCTTGATCAAGCCGCCTTTCAAACAAAAAAACTAAATTAAAATCGGTCCATTCGTTTAGGAGCTACGATGCCACAGACAGATACACAGATACACACGTCAAACTTAGAACACCTCTCTTTTTGGGTCGGGGGTTAAAAAAACAAAATGTAAATATGAAATACACGAGCAATGTAACTTTTACATTAACTTATTATAGGTTGCTGAATGCATATTAAAATTTTGAAATTAAAATTGGAATTTATTTATTAATCACTTAATAATTTCTGTGTAAAATTATAAAAATAAATTTCAATTTTAATATGGCCTCTTGCCATTGAATAAAAATTGATATTATGATAATTCGAGTGATTAGAGTGGTTCATTAAAATTTTATTAAAACGAAAAAACCTACTCGCGTGCAATTTTCACAATAGAAAGAGGCACTAATTAAATATTCAAAATTAATTATTATTTTCCAAAGAGCCGCTAAAGCAGGCGTACAACAAACTTTCTCCTGCGAATGAAAACATCGCATTAAAAGTTGGCAAATTGTTTTCTAAATTTAGCATTCATTTTAATGGAAAATTCAATGATAAAAATAAAACACGCTTAATTTCGCTTGTTCATTTAAAGGCGGCATAATTTTATTCATAAAATGTCTGACTAAACAATTAAGGCTGCCTTTTTATTAACCCCCGATCCAAAAAGAGGGGTGTTATTTTGATGTGTGTATCTGTGTATCGGTGTATGTATCTGTGTATCTGTATGTGGCAGCGTAGCTCCTAAACTAATGAACCGATTTTAATTTTTTTTTTTTTTTTGTTTGAAAGGTGGCTTAATTGAGAGTGTTCTTAGCTATAATCCAAGAAAATCGGTTCAGCCGTTTGAAAGTTATCAGCTCTTTTCTAGTTATTGTAACCTTCACTTGTCGGGGGTGTTATAAATTTTTAATTAAGGTCATAAGTGCGACAGGTTATTGATGCAATAGTTTGGCGGAATTGCTACTCGAATTCTGAGACCGAACGTATATATCTACTTACCTACCTCATAAATAATTTGAGGTGGTGCTATATATTGCGTGTGTGTAACAGAAGATGGAATATTTAAAAACATGTGCTGAAGTGAGACGAAACCATAAAATTAAGTATCTAATAAATTGCGAAATTATGCAAGGAGTTTAGGAAGTGGGTAACTCTTCATGGATCGTAGATTTGTTCCCGTCCCCGCTGTAATGTTATTTTATTGACGCACTTACGTTTATTACGCCTAATTTAGCTAACATGGAGGAGGAATTTTACTGTATTATGAAAATGCTTGACTGATTGTTATGATTTTGCGCTTGAAGATTATGGGGAAAATATAAGAAATCAAATTATGCCCGCGACTTTTTCCTCTTAGTTTCTGTTTTTTTTTTATTCTGTGGCAACTCTTTGATTTTGTGGGCTGAAAAGTAGCCTATTAAGCTATTTTTGTACTAAACAGATGATACTGCTAACTTATTCGGTGTGGATTTAGCTTTTTTTTTTTAAATCCGTGGGAACTCTTTGATTTTCCAGGATAAAGAGTACTTGGGCAAAATCGTTTCCTGAGATGCAAGCTATCTCACTACCTTTCATCAAAATTCGGTTTAACACGGTTAAACAGATGGGTCATGGAAAGCTAGCAGACAGACAGACTTTCGCATTAATAATTTAATGTTTATATGGAGCCGCACGCACACTTGAAAAAATGCGCCCAAATGGTTTCATACAATTTTGCAGGGGAAAAGGGCAAAAGAAAATTGCTCAGAGCGGGCGTACCCTATAAACATGACCTAGGGCCTAGGTCATGTTTATTATGACGATCCTATCGCGCGACAGATTGAGATGGCAACCAGGTGGAGACAGATATAAGCTACTTATATGCCGGAAAATCAAAGAGCTCCCACGGGATTCTTAAAATCCGTTTAACCGATTTGTAGGTACAAAGGTAGCTTGAGTCCCGGAAATTGACTTACTTAGGCAATTTCCGAATTTTTTTTTAAAACCTACAATAAATACACGCGGATGAAGTCGTGGGCATGATCTAGTACCTACTTAATAAATGAAACTTCAATTACTAAGAGTGCTTACTTACAAAAGCAAGTAGAAATATTAAAACCAAGTAGAAATATTACAAGCTAAAAATACATATCCACATTTTCAAATCCACACTTACACATTCACATTGAACAAGCAAGCTAAGCTAAAAGCCTCTTTTAATCCGCATTATAGGAATCCCACTTCTGACAGAAATTTAAAATCCTTTCTACTCGAGTGAGTTCCATCATCGCTCGACTCAAATCGATTGGAACGGGGCGAGACATCGATGTATTGACAAAGTATATCTCTGGCTCAGCGAGCGACGAACAAATGTTTATTCACATGAGTATTTGAATATTCTTCCAATTTGTTAACATTGAGTAGTAGTGAATTCTATTTCTCCGTGTTTACATGCGGAAATTTTAAAAGACGGAATCTTTGTAGTGTTTAAACTATCCAAATAAATCATGAATCAATCAAATAAGTCTACCTTTAGAATATTTGCGATACTTATTAAATAGCAATGTTGAAGCGATAGAGTCTTTGAAGTAACGTATTGTATTAGTTACTCTAAGTTGATTTGAAGCATAATATTTAACGATTTTCCATAATTGAACCAATTTTCGCCATAATCTCACTGATAATTTGATTGTTCTACAATAATAAATACAACAATAAATAATAGTATAATCCTCGATGTATATAATATATATTTATGAATAATTCTGAATAAATTAAAAATATATTTCTAGAGCTTTTTATTTATACTTGAAATTCCGAGAATTATTTCAAAACGACTCTATCTAGACATTTGTGACTATTTATATACCTACGCCTGAAATTGACCTTGTAACATGAAATAAAATAAATATATTTAACACAAAATTATAGGTATTAATATTGATAGCTATAATAATATAATATTTGTACTATTTGCGAATGTGACATTGCTTACAGAGCGATATTATTGACTTGATCCAGTTCAGCAGTAGGCAGTCATGCGTGATTAATTATATTCAACTATTGATAAGCCGAGTACCTACTACTATACTATTCCTCATAGCATATCTGATGGATTATGTTATGGAAAGAAATACCCAAATATCGTCGTCGTCAGCCGTAGATGCCCACTGCTGGACATACTAGGTCTCCATGTTAAGACATGTACCCTGCCATCCTCTTACTAAAAACGGCTAATCCTAAAAAGTAGTTCGAATTATCGTCAAAAAACATAGGAATTTATTAAAGCCGATGTTTCCGAAGCCGAAAATTAAAACCAAAAAGCTTGGTTCTATGTAGCATACTCTTTTTTATACATCATTTTTTCTGAATTACCCTACTTTTTGGCGATAACTCAAAAACTTCTTATAAATGTGAAAGTATGTACCTATTTCTGTTTGTTAGCTAACTTTTCATGGCCCATCTGTTTAACCTATTTTCACGAAAGATATAGAGATGCTTGCATCCCGTGGACGGACACAGGCTACTTTTTATCATGGAAAATATAAGTTTTCGCAGGATTTTCAACCTGAAAACTTAAAACCTAAATCCATGTTGCGGGCATTATCTAAGTATTTGGCAAAAAGATAGCTTGCATCCCAGGTGCGGATGTTACTTTTTATCTCAGAAAATCAAATAAGTTATTCCCACAAAAAACTTTTAAAAACCTAAATCCGACGAAACCAAAACAACAAAACGAACGAAATCGGAGGTTTCATGTTTGAAAAAATCTAAGTGTACAATTTCCTTTCAATCCAAACATCGGGAAGCATCAACCTTATTTTTTCTAAAAAAAAAGGAACAGACAAACGTATCGGAATCCATTAAACCTCGACGAACTCCGTGGAAACGTCCTCTCGACGCTAATAGGACCTTTGATGTCCTCCCGGAGGAGCTAATTTCCTTACCCCGTTGTTTTTGTCATACCTTTGAGAAACTTCGCTAGAACCGCTGAATAGTTTTTGTTTGGAGAATTTGTGAGCAGAAGTAAAATACAGCTCGTATTTCGATAGAATAAACTTATTTTCAATCAATCAATCATTTATTTGCTCTAAATGCAGGTTAACAAAGATATTTTATTCTGTTACCAGTCGGGGCGCTTCACTAACTCAGTGATCATCACTAAATGAAAGCCATCAAACACATTTGACATTGGTTTGTTTTAGAAAGCTGCTTCTCTAAGCGATACAAAATGATTTTTCATAGAAAAGCTTCCATGGCTTAAAAATAAATATTAATTAAGGCCTACATTTGGTGATTACTGATTTACCGAATAACCCTGCTAAATTGTCATCATCATCACTATCATCAATCCATTGCTAACAGGGGGTTAGCGATGGATTGATGATCGAACATGATTCCTCTCGTAGAATGACCATACTACCAAAAGAGACCATAGCCGACCACGCTAAGCAAAGCCCTATTGTATAGATCCAAGCCTGAGGTTAGCATTTTTTTTTTTTTTTATCCTATTGTGGTGTAATTATGGATTTTTTTTATTAAAATAGTGAGCAAACGAACAGTTACTACCGTCGCCCAAGATCATTTGCGATTCGTGTAAATAGAATGATATAATATGAAGTTGGTAAGTTTGAAATGGGCGTCTTTGCCCACCAAACTATGTTATAGTAATATGATATTAAGTCTATGGTTATATTTATATTTTTGTGTTTAACTAAGGCAGACCAAGGCTACTATAGGGCATGAGCTGTATATGTACAATAGATTTTTATTGTTCAATATTAATAAAAACATTTTTCAAAAAAAAAAAAACAAAAACCTCAAAAACTTTTTGCAGCTAACCGCTTGTTTGGGAAAGGACCGATCGATCTTTAACAGTGTGAGATACAGATAAATAAAAATATTTTTTCTTGTAAGATAAAAGGGCAAATCATGTCGACATCTAAATAAATGTTCAAAGAAAATACTGCTTAGCACTCTTTGAAGATCGCTCCCTTTATTCAATCACAAAGTATATGTATAAAAAAGCAACTCCGTAGTAAAGTAACAATACATTTACAAGTAATTTAATACTTCTCTACATTTCCCAAAGCAAAAAATCCTCAGGAATATCACTTTTGTTTCCCACAAGGGCCGTATTTCTTGCGACCTGCCTGGAGTGTCGAACAGCCGAAAGGTCGAGGGAAAGGGCCGGATTAACTTTCCGCCTGCGAAATTATTTACTGTAGGTACTCGGACAATCCTCCTCAACCGCAATCAATAAAGATTTTACGTATAACTTGTTACGAAGGTCACTTTTTATCGTTTCGCATGATTGCTTTTCTATTTTTGGTCTTTCAGGGACATTAAGCTTACGAGTATCAAACGGGATTTCCCTACATTTTTAATGAAGTTACCTTCAATTCAAAGAGTAAATAGGCATTTCCTTGACAAGCACGCTCCACAAGGCTGTATCACCTATCAACCAGTGATTGCAGTCAGGTGCTATAAATTGAAAAAAAACCCGGCCAAGTGCGAGTCAGTCTCGCACTCGCGCACCGAGGGTTTCGTACTCGGGTAATTTTTCCGACATTTTGCACGATAACTCAAAAACTATTACTCATAAAAATGAATAAAAATCTGTTGATATAAATGAAAATGTAGAGATAAAGCCCTTTCATATGATACTCCATTTGGTATAGAAATCATTTCTGATGAAAAGGTGAACTAGGTAATGTACCTAGGTAATCGGGTAGCTAACCTACCCGATTTTACTGGGCTGCAATTGCTCAAATCCTTCTTAGTGGTGGCACCTACGTCATAGAGTAGGTAGGTATAGAGTATCATTTGATTTATTAGAATAAACTAAAGGTATTCAACTTCATAATATCAAGCAACAACTAAACACAAGTAATAATTTAATACTTGTCTTCCTCTTCTTCGTTTCCAAGATTACAAATCCTTACAAATATCAGTTTAGTTAACCGCAAGGGCCGTGTTCGCGAGCCGGGTCGAGTGCTGGAACAAATGAGAGGTCCGGGCAAAGGACCGGATTAGCTGCCAAATTATTTACCGCTGTACGGAGCCGGGAGATCTCTGCAAACCGCAATCAAAAAAGATTTAACTTCCTACTGAGACATTTTTCAAGACTAAGCTGGACTTGCACTTTTTTAAATACAAGGTGTAACCAGAACGCTAGCAAAAACTTAAGGTTATTATTATACTACCACAAGTGTAAATTAAAAATTTCTAACACCCCCGACCAGTGAAGGTTACAGTAACTAGAAAAGAGCTGATAACTTTCAAACGGCTGAACCGATTTTTTTGGATTATAGCTAAGAACACTCTCGATCAAGCCACCTTTCAAACAAAAAAAAAAAAAAACTAAATTAAAATCGGTTCATTAGTTTAGGAGCTACGATGCCACAGACAGATACACAGATACATAGTTACACAGACACACACGTCAAACTTATATCATCCCTCTTTTTGGGTCGGGGGTTAAAAACACAATCCAATGTTTTCAGCTTGGCAGACTATGGCCTAAACCCTTTCCATTTTATGAGGAAATGGGTTGATTCATATAAACTTTTAGAAGTGCTTTTGAATCGTCAAAATAACTTACCACACATTGGTTCGGATTACCGTTCCTAAAAGGTTTATTATCATACTGTCAATTAGTTTGGAAGTATCCATAGGTAGGTCATATACCAACATAGGCAGCATAGGTATCCTGTTATACCGTGGGCGAGCCTTTCTACTCCAAGTTCACACGTCATTAGGCGCCGTGTAGTGCCCGCCGCCATTAAAAGCCTTTACCGTTACGCAATAAAGAGCGCACGTGCCTCACAGGCGCCCTTAGCTAACGCGTGAAAGCCTCATAATGCTATTCCGTTTATAATTTGTTTTGCTCGTTCCTTCCTTGTTCCTGAGCAGTTGGTGCGACCTGTTGGATGTGGGGAGTGGGGATAAATAAAATATGAGGAAACGATAAAGATTAGGGCTTAGGCTGCTTGTGTATTGAATTTATTACGTCATCCTTCAAGCAGTGATGGCCTAGTGGCTAAAATGTCGGCCTAATACTCGCGGGATCCGAGATTCCATTCCATCTAAGTGCTTCTAATTTTTTGGAGCTATGTGCGTTTTAAGCAATAAAATATTACTTGCTATAGCGATGAAGAAACATGTCTTGAGTCAAAGTTTTCCATGATGTTTTCAAATGTGTGAATTCTACCGATCCGCACGTGGCCAGTGTGGTAGACTGTGGCCTAATCTTTCTAATTCTGAACGAAGACTCGTACTTAGTAGTGAGCCGGCGATGGGGTGATGGACAGACGATATGAAATGTGTGGCGGGAAAAGATAGCCAGCTTCATCAAATATATAACAAGGATAAGAGAAATGACCTAACATCGATCAAGATTCAGGTCTCCTTAAAATAGGTACCTGTTATTATTCCTTGCTCTCCGGATTTCTTGGACCGAACAAGACAAGGCGCTGTCTCAGAGCACTAAATAATAGAGTAGAGAGTGTCAAGATAACAGGCAGTGGAATCTGTTTTGCTAAGTCTATCTTACGAGTCGGTTAGGTTAGGCCTAAGCAAAGCTAACCGATCTTGACGTAGACCGCAACTATTTACTGATGTACACATACGAAGTAGGTACTTAGGTGTTTCGAACTGTTTATTATTTAAGAGAGAGACTTAGGCCCTTTTGCACAAGGATCTTTTAACTTCATTTCATCATCATCAACCTATCCCACTACTCAACCTAAACACAAATCATTTTTCAAAGCACTTAGGTATTGTACTCCTTTTGATGGTCAGAATTGCTTGATTTATAGGATGATATAGTATACTGGTCTACTAGGTACTGATGATTGGTTTCCTATTAGAATGAGAAGGGGTTAGGCCACAGTCGGCCACGCTGATCAAGTGCGGATTTACAGACTTCGCACACCTTTGAGATCATTATTAGATCACTCAGACATGCAGGTTTCCTCATGATGCTTTCCTTTGCCGTTAAATCAAGTGATATTTAACTGCTTCAAATGCATATAACTCCGAAAAGTTAGATGTGTCCGGGACTGAACCCCTCACCTTCTGAATAGGAGGCGGGCTCTTAACCACTACGCTATCAAGGCTCTAGAAACTTCTAGAAAGCAATGTCACATTCATTACGCTTGGATTGCAGCATATTATGCGAAATATACACAAAACACTTCACGCAAAGCCTAGAGACAACTTTATATTCTAACCACTTTATACATTGAAAATTAAACTCTATTTTCATAACTGTATGATTAAAATTTGCATGACAGAGTGTTACAGGATAGTTTTTCGATTATTGAGCGTTTGCGTTAGAGATTTCGGATTTAATAGCGAGGTTGGTTACATATTGATACTGGCGATTGTTTGCTGAGGTGTTAACGGCTCAGTTTGCTCAGGGCCGCGCTCTGTTTGCTCTAGTTCCTGTATTGCAGCCGCTGCGTTGGTCTGATGACTAAACGTGTTTTGATTTTGTCACGCAGGTTTGTTTAGTTTTGATACCCGTGATATTAATAGCTACTTTATTATGATTGTGAAATTCCATGGGTGGATGAGTGCTGGCTGACTGATCTTAGATCTATCACTGCAAATCAATTTTTTTTAATTTTTTTTTATTCACTATAGACAAGCGCTTGACCACAATCACACCTGATGGAAACGACTGATTTCGGATGATTACGGGATGAATCGGGCTATTTGGCATACTATTGTGATTTATGACGTAGACATCCGATAAGAAAGGATTTTTGAAAATTTAACCCCAAGGGAGTAAAGTAGGGGTTTAAAATTTGTGTAGTCTAGCTTAATACGAGCGAATGAAGTCGCGGTCTTAGCTATCTATTGTGTATAATATTACAGTATTACTTTTCAACTCGTTTCCTCACGAATAAGTTTCTTAGCTTAGTGAGTCGGATCTTGTTGTAAAAGCTAACCTAAAGCAGATCCCACTCTGCTTGTTTAACAAACTCGAACCGTTTTGCTTTGTGTACTTTAAATTTTTGTTAGCGCCGCTCATCTTGTCTCGGTTAATATAAAACTGTTTACTACTTACTAAGCTTCTCTTTCTTTTATTTATATTTTAATTTGAACTGTCGAGTGGTTTCTAAAATATCTCATACAATAACAAGTGTAAATTAAAAATTTATAACACCCCCGACAAGTGAAGGTTATAGTAACTAGAAAAGAGCTGATAACTTTCAAACGGTTGAACCGATTTTCTTGGATTATAGCTAAGAACACTCTCGATCAAGCCAAGCCACCTTTCAAACAAAAAAAAAAACTAGATTAAAATCGGTTCATTAGTTTAGGAGCTACGATGCCAGGCAGATACACCGATACACACGTCAAACTTATAACACCCCTCTTTTTGAGTCGGGGGTTAAAAAGTCCTGATGCTCACTCATTGACTCCTCAACGGCTAGAGTCTAGACCAAGCTCAAGACCAAGAGGGACAAAAGTCCCTCTCGTTGGCGCTGGCCCTTGTATTATACCTACGTATTATGTAGAAAGTTGAAAATCTGCTCAGTTTCCCTTTGCAATGTAAAAATGAATAGGCAAGTACGCTTGGATTTTAAGAAATTCCCGTGGAAGCCAAGTCACGAGCGGTCGCTTGGTTGTACGAGTTTGTATGGTGCTTATCAACTTTTTTAGGGTTCCGTACCTCAAAAGGAAAAAAGGAACCGTTATAGGATAACTTCATTATTTCTCTGCCTGTCCGTCTATCCGTCTGTCGTGTCTGTCAAAAAACCTATAGGGTCCATCCCGTTGACCTAGAATTATGAAATTTTGCAAGTAGGTAGTTCTTATAGCAAATATAAAGGAATTGTTAATTTGTCGTTACATCACAAAACAAAATTTGTTCATGAACAAATATTTTCAATTTTTAAAGTAAGATATCTATACCAAGTGGTGTATCGTATGAAAGGACTTTACTTGTACTTTCTAAAACAGAATTTTATTTATTTTTATGCATGACAATTTTGATTTATCGTGTAAAATGTCGAAAAAAAATATCCGAGTACGGAACCCTCGGTGCGCGAGTCTAACTAGCACTTGGCCGGTTTTTTTAAATAATAGCTACGTTAATCATGACTAATATTCCCCATTTGTATAATTTCTTTTGAGAATAAAATTCTTTAACCACATTTCCACTCAAACTAAGCGTAAAACTTGTGCTAATAGTACGACAATAGTGCAGCGGGTGGGGTTTGAACCTCCGAGCTTTCGGGTTTCAGTCCGCTGCTTAAACCGTTGAGTTATTGAGGCTTCAATTAAATTAAAGATACTCATCAGTATCACTTCCACTGAACAAGAAATTAAAACATACAGTCAGAGTAAACGCTTGTCGGACTTGGCGTTATTCTGCAATTCACATAATTAACTCACAACGTACACAGTTCTATGTTTATTCATATATCTAACGTATGAAATACGCGATGATAATAATTATATTCTCTGCATGCGGATATAGGATTTATTACAATCAAGGGAGAAAATTGCTTCTTATTGTGTGAAATATTGAGTAATATTTGGTTGACACTTTTTAAAACATAATTTCCCTTATTTAAATGCATAATTAGACATAAGTTACATGAATTCATTCAATGGTTGACAGTTTTTGGGTTGGATTTGGACGTTTTGTAGATGTTCGTTTATTAGATACACAGATTCAACGCCGATTCCACTCCAACTCGACTCACAGTAAACCATGGAATTGTGAGCTTTAATTATGATGCTTACGGTGGGATTTTCAACATTGAAGTGTCCGAACTTCTAGCTTGCTTCTAATGAAAACTTTGACTTTGAATATGCATAGTATTTCGTAAAATTATCACTAAAGAAGAGAATTTTCACGCTAAAGGTATTTTCTCTTTGGAAATTTTAATACCGTGATGAAAAATTCGGTGTTACGGTACCTCCATTACTTAAATTACCTCGAAGTTCAGGCTCTATAGCGTTTATGCAAATCCTGGGGGAGGAACATCTGTTGCCAACTATCGCTGTGAATATTTTAAGGGAAAATGGCGCGGTGAGGATTGAGTTTGTGTGATGGCAACACTGATAGTGGACTCTGAGTTGAAAATCGGTAGAAGTTATTATACCTGTAAACTAGACTGTTAAAGTAAAGTTAACTTGTACCTTTAAAACGAACCTTATGAGTTTATTTTACTTGCTGGGCATTAAGTGCTGAGGTGGGAGATAGATATTTATATACATCCCACCTGCATCATCAGAGATGCTCAATGGTGCCCTAACCATCTATTGTCATCCAAACTACACATGCAATGAGTTTGCAAAGTTTCAACTCAATCGAATTTTAACCAGACTGAGGTGCATTTGGAACCCTCGTAGCTTGGGGTAGTTCACGTAATTAATTATCATCTTTCAAATCTAAAAAATCGGACAAACAAAAGATGTACAATAGTACCTAGTAATGATTTTGATTTGATTTGATTTGAACATTATCTATTCATGTCGTCAACAGCTATCCCCGTTACATCAACGCATAACGAATAGCTAACCTTTAACGTTTAGGTACAATAAATAACAAGTTACTTACAACACTCCCAAGCCCCCTCTGTCGTTTGATGGTGAAGCGAAGGATAGCGCAGTGTAGCAGAGAAAGAGCCTGTGAGGGCCAACCCTTCGTCATTTCATAAAAGCTGAAATTTTTTCTACGCATTGTCTCCAACACAGGGAGCGACAATCAATGCATGGCGTGAATTCTAATACTGTTTCGAATAAAATATTAAAAAAAATAATTATACATTCACGAAAGATTTTATACGTCTTTGTTACCTGTTATCTCCCAAAGCTACCATGATCCAAACTTCATAGTCTCTGATTGTTCCTCCCTCTGTTGGGGGCGCAGAGAAACTTTCAGCTTTTGTAAAATAACGAATGTCTGGTCCTCACGAGCTCTTAGTCTGGCTTTAATCGTTCGTAAAACTTCTTTAGCGGAAAGTGTCCTTGCTCACAAATACCACTTATAGGGAAGTTATTTTGTGACTCGATAAGGACTCGCGCAGACCACGGAATTTCGATCGGCTGTAAGTTTAATCTGAGGTCTTGGGTTTTTAAATAGAAATCGAACAAAAGAGGCGTACCTAAAGTGATTACTGACCCTTGACATTTGCAGCAGCTAGTAAGGGAAAAAACTGTGTTAAGTGTCAAAGTGTCTGACAAGTGATAACCACGTCGGAAGGTTTCCAACTAAACATACATATAAAGAGAAGAACAGTAACAGAAGAACTCCCATTGCCAGCTTTTCCAGAACTTGATAATAATTATTGATGAACCCTATGTTGAAATCTAATGGGCAGATCGCCGAAGGGCATTTCCACAATCTGCATATATTTATGTGTGAATAAAAGATCTGGCACAATGGGTAGTTGACGTACACTAGGCGGTGGGATGTGACAGTGGATTGTGGATTTGGTTACTCCTTTGAGTCTAAGTCCTATGTAAGTGATTATTATCGCCTGATTAGAAGTATGTCGTCTGCGAGTGGTCTTACATTGAATTTATTTTGTGAGCGGCTCATAAATAAAACTAGGGGAGGGTTGGAGGAAATTGTAAGTAACTGGTGAAAACGGAGCGTAGTTGTACATGGTGGCCACTCTCGGAGTTTCCGAGTGCCTCGTGAACGACGGACGGACAGAACTAATGTGTATATATAAATCTTCCTGTCTCGAGATTCCGTATTGTACGTTGGATATTAGTGTAATGGTCCGTAGACTATTGAAATTAGGCTTTCGTATATGTTATTTTATGGAATAATTTATTGATGTTTACCTATTTACGGAGATTCATTTAGTTAATTTTTATTATTCAAGATAGGCTTGCGGTTGATCATGCCTCAACCTTGTTAATCACCTCTTAGAAAGAAAAGGTTTTAGGTCACTGTCCACCGCACTGAGCAACTGTAGATTGAGAGACTTCATACACCTTTGACTGTATTATAGAGAACTCTCAGGTATACAGGATTTATCTCCATGCTTTCCTTCACCCTTTATGATTTTTAAATACATAATATGTAAACATTAAAAATTACATGACACACGTTAAAATCTTATGCTGTAGATAAAAATAGATAGATTATTATGTTAACAAATATGGTAAAACTAATATTTTATTTTCATGAAAGTACTTATTCGCTTTCTTTTTATGTTATGTATTGTACCTATGGTCTGTACGAAATAAAATTATAATTGAACACGAAAAAAAGTAACGAAAAATCTCAATTTAATTTAAAAGGTCTTATAAAATATTCTTCAACCGTTCGTTAGCACTACAAAAAAACAAAAATAAAATAAATTCCACTGTATTTTAATAGAGTTGTGCCGTTTAAAGTACTCAATATAAATTTTATTCAGTTTCGATTAACAAAAGTCGTTTCCGAAAATTAACCAACGGAAAGCAATTACATTTACCGTTTTAAAAATACCATTCGACCAGATCCAACTGGAATGAAACTTGGGTAAAATAACAGATTTTGGCGTTACAGTTTGATTAAAGTTTGCTTACATTCCGAAAATAGCTTCCCCTGACTAAATTTATAGATGTCTGACTAAGATTTATTGCAGTGGCCACATTTTAGGCTTAGAATTGAAAACTGTTGGTGTTATTGTTAAACTAAATAATGTTTTGTATGAATTTTTAAGGTTTAATGCATGCAATTACATGTCTTGTTTCATAATTTTAATAAAATCCCATTTTAGAAATAAGTAGAATCGGTACCATGAGTCGATATGAAAAGTAGGCGAAATATTTTTTTGTATATTATTCCCCTAAATACAATATTATGCAAAACCGAGCTATTAAATTATTCCATGAAGATCCAATCTTTGCGTGCCTCTCTTCCAGACAGCCAGAAAACGAACAAATGGCCAGTGGGAGTTGGTGTTTATAATAAATCTAAATACTAATAGTGTAAAATAGGTTAGTTTCGAAACAAGTAGGTAAAGTGTGACTTAGGCGTTAAACCACAAGATTCATGTACGGCCATGAACGACACTCCAATGTCATGGAAGCCCTAAGTAATCCGGCAATCTATAAGAAACATATAACCCATTACACTTAAGCCTTTCAGCCATATCTTCCGACGCGAGATGGTATAAATTACCCTTGTCCTACATCCCTTATAAATATGTAATGGTGACATAAGTCCGGGCCTCTTTCAATTTTGATATAATGTTCGGACCTATATAAATTCGTTACTCCGTTTCGGGGGATTCATATTATTATTATAATATTTTGAAAATTGTGACTTGGTCAGTTATTTTGTTCATAAAAAAATCGAACTTTTCATGTTATTCAGTTGCTTGGTCATGAAAAAAGGTTTCCCTACAATCAAAGATTGGATAAATGTATTAAAAGAGCGTGGGTTTGGCCCGTTCCAGCTATGCGAGGGACAATAATAATTAGGTACTTACCTATCACTACCATAACTCATATTATAAATGCGAAAGTGTGTTTGTTTATTGGTTTGTCTGTTTATCACGACGCAACGATACAACGCATCGACGTGATTCTTGCCTGGGTATAGTTAAAGACCTAAAAAGTGACATAGGCTACTTTTTATCCCGGAAATAAATTCCCACGGGATTTTTAAAAACCTAAATCCACGCGTTCGAAGTCTTGGGTATCAGGTAGTAGTTTAATAAATACCTAGTTGCCTCACTAAACTTGTAATGCAAGCGATGTGCAGGTGAACTGTCAAAGGTGAGAGGGCAATCCCAGTTTTGCGCCGTTCTCCTACTTACTCCCACTCGCTTGAACATTCCTCTTTTGCTAAAAATACGTAGTTGCCTCACTTGGAATGCAAGCGACAGTAAAACGTCTCTTTACCGTGTGCAGATGAACTGTCAAAGGCGAGAGAGCAATCCAAGCTTTGCGCGAACGTTTCTTCCACTAAGGCCTCATTTACACGAGAGCTTTTTTAACGTCCGTTAAAACAGATAGACGTCCAAATAGAACAGAATGAATTCCCAAGTATCTGTTCACACGTAAAACGTGACGTGTGAACATATACTTTGGAATACATTTGTTCCATTTGGACGCTTTTTTAACGGACGATAAAAAGCTCTAGTGTTCTTTTCTTTTGCGGAAGCCCACCCTTTGCACTTTTTTCGTACGCACACTTAGCACAAGCTTTACGCTTAGTTGGAGGGGAAAGGGCAATGTTAGACATGATTAAAATGACTAATAAAAAAACTTCATTGCCGGTACACTACTGAGCACGGGTCTCCTCTCAGAATGAGAAGGGTTTATAGGTCATAAACTGCCACGCTGGCCCATGGAAGATTCGCAGACCACACACGTTTGAAAGTATTATGGAGAAATCTGAGGCATATAGGTTTCCTCACGATATTTTCCTTCACCGTTACAGCAAGTGGTATAAATTTGATTACTTAAAATGCACATAACTCTAAAAGGTTGTGGAGGTACGTGCCCGGTATCGAACCCCTGACCTTCCCAAAAGAAGGCAGGACATGTTAACCACAAAACTATAACCGCGTGGTAAAAGAAAGTACACTTATCGCAAAATTAATTATATAAATGTTTTCAAACGATTTTCCGCTCGCCGAATCACAAAAACCGCAAAAACGTAACTAAAACCAACCGCAATTATTAAATGCTATATTATAGCTCGTTCCAAAACGTTGAATCACAACAGCTAATGAGCGGATCGCAGCCAATAACAGCAATAACATCAATAACATTAAAACATGCCGCTCTGATAGTTTCTAGTTTAATGGTGTATGAAATTCTGTGTGGTTTAGAATATTGATGTTTATTCAATCAATTGAATGGCTCAAAGGATACTAGGTGTGCTCAAAAAGTGCACAAATGCACTCTTGCGTCCGTCCGTTTGTCTTCATACATCGCTATGACCGAAACCTGTCTGTAAAATAACTTTAAAAAAACTTTATTCAAGTAATAGCTTTTTTAGTGTATTAAAAAGGACTGAAATTTACACGAAAACTATGATAGGTAAACCTTTTAACAAGGCTCTCTCCGTCACTCGTTTCATACAATCGTAGTTCCAATTTCATTTGAATACTAAGCAACCAAAGTCTATGAAATTTTGCAGGGTGGAACGTCTGATTTGATTTCGAGACACATCCGAGATATTCTCACGAATGACGGAGGGAACTCGGATGACGAAAGAGCTAGCTAGCTTCCATACAAATAGTTATATGCCTTCAGTGCGTAATCACCCCTAAAAGTTATATTGTAGTGGAACAGAAACACAAACTCACATAGACACATACCTACCTACATGAAGCCTGAAAGCACGGTAATATTTAGATAATATTACCGTGCTGAAAGTATTACACTTGTATTTTTGGGCTGTCATGTAAATAATATAATAGTAGGTAGGTAGGTACTTATATACGAATGTGATTACTGCAATAATTCGAAAGTATTATTATCGTAATCAAAAAAGAGAACGTAATAAACGATATCGCACTCAGAGCAGCGCGGAAGCGGCGAAATGCAATTTGTAAACTCTGGTCCCCTTGACCCATATCCACAACACTCCCGCCGCATCAACCCTTGCTTGCTCCGACCTTCCGAAACTGACTTATTAGATGTTCTACTTGAATATAGTAACATAGTAGTTATAATAATACATTTCTAGTATCTACCAAAAGCGACCGACATATACGTAGCTCAAAGGATTAGCAAGCTGAAGGTGGCTGAAGTACCAATGGTTAGTTTGTCGCAAGCGGTTTGTCGTTACGGTACGATACCGTGAGGAAACCAAACGGGTATGGTATGGGTTTAATAAAAACTGACATACTTTTTCCAGGTTAGCCCACTTCCATCTTAAGCTTACCACCACATAAGATTGCGGTCAAGGGCTAACTTGTATCCGAATAAAAATAAAAATAAAACTATTTCATATTGTGTAGGTATTCCTGCAATATTTTTGTATTCTGAGGAAACTCGTCGCGAAACTCCACAACTGTGACTGTTGTTGCAGCTCTCAAAAATGTAATAACATTATGAAAAATCTGGTGCTCCGCCGCCGCCATTACCGGAATTACCTCAAAATTCGGATTTTACATCGTCTGATGCAAATCCTGGGACGAGAGCGCCATCTGCTGCCAACTAGCGTTGTGAATATTTTAAGAGACACATGTGGGGAGATTTTACCCGTGAGAGAGTTAAACTATAATGTCTCGGCCACATTAACGGCCAACAACGCGATGATCAACGGCGTTTCCCGTTAAACGTATATGTAGCCACGGTCAACGTACAACGGCACTCACAACGCCGTTTAACGTTAGACGTTTTTAACCCCTATTCAATTGGCATTAGACGTTAACTGTTCAAGTGTGGCCACTCAGTTTAACGTATTGGTTATCGCGATAAATATAGCGTTGTTGGGTATTGACGTAAACCTTAATGTAGCCACAACATAATGAAAAATCAGTCAGTGTTTCTTACCACCGTACAAGAAAGAACGCTTTTTTTTAATTTACTTTGAACGTAACTTTGAACCTACAATTTTTTTTGGAAATCCGTCATAAACCACAAACACAGATATGTCTTTCTGGAGCGTGGCTACAAAATTATATTGTGTTTGATTGGTTATACGTATATTCAAATGAGAACAAAACAACGTGTGTATGGAAAACGCCGGGAAGCGCGCTAGGGAAACTGCTCTCGGCAAACTAAAGACTAGTTTTTTCGTTGAATAGAATAGAATATATTTTTATTCAAATACACTCTTACAAGTGCTTTTGAATCGTCAAAATAATTTACTACAAATTCAATACATATCATTTCGTAGGTACCTACTCAAAATAACTGTTGTAACGAAACAAAGAATTTCTGAGAGCACAAATCAATTAGGCTTTACAAATAAAAAATATTTTCTTTTCATTCACTCCTAAACGAAATCCTTTGACGCTCATACGCTATAATAATAAATGAAGGCGTAAAATTCGAGATTTTTACGAGGTTCAGGGTGGCACTCCACCTAAGCTAGTTGGCTAAGACTGTAAAAGTTACTGCAAAATTTGTGGTTACATTCTATATAACAGCTAGTAGTTGTAGTAGTAGTTTCTAGTGAGTTGCGAAGTTTATTAGCAAGGCACTTAGACGTTGGGGTCCCAAAGTGCTGGAATGGGGACCACGCACCGGAAAGTGCAGCGTTGAAAGACCCCACAAAGAGGACGGACGATATCAAACGAGTCACAGGGAGGCGCTGGATTCGGGCAACGCAAGACCGTGGTGCGTTTAAGTCTCTACAAGAGAACTTTGTCCAACTGTGGACATCCATCAGTTAACGATGATGTTGTGTGAACTCAGTTCAATAAATAATAATAAATAAGCATTAGAGAAGAATCTGTAGTGGATGTAACAACAAATGACACTCACCAATTTGTGCCGCGCGATTTTATCGCTTCAGCGACAAAACGACAAATGTCGTCACGTTAGCTACCATTTATTTTAATCGTATCGCTTTTTTTAGTATCGCGTTTGTTGTAAAACATCGTTTAAACCCATGGGCTCGCCAGGGGAATGAAATCCATTGTACTGTTGTTATGGGGTACTCGGTAAGTACGTTGTTAAATCTGGGTACGAGATTACGGCCGCGTTTAATTTTTCTTTATTATTTTGGGATGAATACACGTTCGTGTATTTTTGGGGAGTGGCATTAGATGATATAATTTTTTGGAAAATGCTTTAAACAAAATCGAGTGAAAAATAAAATCTATTACATACATTCATACCGATAGATTTTATTTTACTCTACGGCTAGTGGCAGGTATATATGTTCCTTCGGCGTCCGTGTTTTCTGCCACGTATAACTTGAGTAGGTATTTTCAACATAAAAGAATATAGGTAAGCATTTCAAGGCAAAAGTATAGAGCTATTTTCTAGGCCAGCAAGGCTAATACCTAGTTGTTAAAAGTACGTAATGAGTTGTAATTACCTTAAAATAAACGGTGATTTATTCATTTACTCCCTTACTTAAGTAACCCTTTCGTTTCTACTGAAAAACATACCTTACAGTCCTTAGTGAGTAACCTTGACATTAACAGTGTTATCTAGGAAAATAAAGGGACCAAGATTTACACCCTCGTGCGTTGAGCAAATGTATGGCTTGCCGAGTTGATGAAGTATACAGATAATGTTATATAACTACCAGTTGTGAGGATTTAAAGCAGCATTTAATGAAACCCTCTTTCGCTGATGTCGGTTGCGTATTTTGGTCGCTTACTGAGCGAAAAAATCGGCCAAGTGTGAGCCAGACTCGCGCACCGAGGGTTCAGTACGCAGTCTGTCTGTCTGTCCGTATGTCCATCTGTTGTGTCTGTCAAGAAAACGTACGGATACTTCCCGTTGACGTAAAATTATGAAATTTGGCAGATAGGTAGGTCTTATAGCAAAAAATGTAAAAGAAAAAAACCGTGATTACATAAAAAAAAATGTGTTCATGATCAAACATTTAGTATTTTCAATTTTCAAAGTAAGATAACTATACCTAAGTGGGATAACATAAAGAAAGGACTTTACCTGTCATTCTAAAACAGATTTTTATTTATTTATCTGCATAATAGTTTTTGATTTATCGTGCGAAATGTCGAAAATATACCTGAGTACGGAACCCTCAGTGCGCGAGTCTGACTCGTACTTGGTCGGTTTCTGTAACTCTGGTTCTCCTACGGATCTCCCTATTTCTGATTTGACCACTCCAAGCATAGCTCTTTCCATCGCCCACTGAGTGACTCGGAGATTTCCTATGTATTTAAGTTATACGTGGCTTACTTAAGTAATTCAAATATTGTTATCGCTACCCTAAGTTGTGTATCCATCACCGAGAAAGTCCTTCAACAATATGTAACATTAACGAGTTAAGTATATGAATTCCAATTTCCACGAAATGTGGAAAAGTGGGTGACCTTAATGCGTACAGAAATAGAAAAGTTTCATTTTGTAGGTCGACCTTATTTTGGTTGTATACCAGCTTTTTCTCGCTGCTTTCTAGATTTAGGTTTTTTAAAGATTAAGAATATCTTAAAATAAGGATTTGGATAAATACCAAATGGGGGTCTACATTTCTTACCGGCTCTTCTCAGTAGAATCTGTATTCCGAACTGGTAGTAGAGTCACAGACGTTCTCAGAACTGGGCGCGTTTGGAACCCTCGTAGCTTTCATGCAGCGCGCCCAGACAAGTTGACAAGACTTAAGGGTATTATATAAATAGCTATAAGAGTTATATTGCTAAAATAAATTTAAAAAAACGATTTGATTTGATTAAAGTCTGAGCTAAGCAAACTGTGATATTCCAACTTTATGTCAACTGCATTCTCATGAATAAAAAACAATCACAAGCCTCTAAGATATTTCACGAGTACAATATTTGTCAGACCTTTAAAGTTGTTCGTCTGCGCTAGGACTTAAACCTAGGTACTTTTATTATTAAATCCTAAAAAGGCAGATTTTTTAACATCATTCTAACAAGTATCAAAATTTCATTATGGTCCTAGTTCAATTTGTTGAGCGTAAAACTTAAGCCGGCGATTTATTTCGTGGCCGCGAGTTCATTCCGCCTCCTTTCTCGAAAATGTTCAAAATAAACAAACTTAATCCGAGTTTATTGCCCGACTCGCATTTTTCTTTTTACTAAGAGCCGTAAACGTTTTAATTAGAGAGACCATTTCACAGGTAGCATGTGAAAAATCACGTGAAAAGCTTTTTCATATGTAACACTGCTACTTCACTTAAGTAGCCTGTAAAACATCACGAAACAAAATTCACCAAGTTTGACAATTATTACTATTCGTAGTTTACTATCACCCGATTAAGTAAAGTCATCGATTCGAGCTTAGAAGTTAAGAAAAAGAAAAACGTCTAATGAAAAAAGTACGTGCAAAAATTCACTTTTCGTGCAAAAACCACGTGTGAAACGTCAGTGTTATTGATCTTGATCATAATAATAATATTCCTAGTTAGATTATTGTAGAAACTGATTGTAAGTACAAAGATTGAAAGATCACTTTCGGTGAAAATTCCTCTGTGAAATCACTGTGAAAAAAAATATTCACCAAATGAAAATGATCTTAAAGTAGCATTCATGCCCATCTCTAGTTTTAATCCGATTCATTTACGTGTATCACGGAAGGAATTTAAAGTGAAGTTTTAGTTGGACGGCTCGTTAAGTTAAATAATGTTGTTTTGGAAACGACAGGCGAATAAGAAAAATATTATTTTCATGACAGGTAAACGTTAATTAGCGAATTCCATGAATTAAACTACGAGACAGCTGCCGCACTTTTTTCTTTTGTTGGTTTATTTGTTTGAATTCCTTGCATAATGAACATAAATTCATTCAGATTGAAATCGGTTAAGTATAGAACTAGAGAAATAAATATCTTCATAATACTTAATAACTAATAGTCATAATAGGGAGAGAGCTAAAGAGAGACCTTCTCTAGTTTACAAAAGCAGAAAGTTTATCTGCGTATTGTCCCCAACACAGGGAAGAACGATCAGCGACTATGAAGTTTGCATCATGGTGCTTTTGGGAGATAACAGGTAAAAAAGGTCTTAATTTTTTTTACGTCAAAGTGTAAAGTGATTTTGTTTTTCTTTTTTCTTCGGAATAGTATTAGCTTAGAATAAAACCCAGAGTATTAGAAATCACGTTATCCATTACCAGACTGTATCGTGGCCACTCCTTGTCAGTCACCCTTTTAAAAGGGTGTTGCCACAATACTAAGAACCAATACATAGATAAACATTCAGTTTTTTTATAAAATAACGAAGGTCTAGACCATAAGATTAAGAGCCAGCGAGGGCCAGACCTTCGTTATTTTAGAAAAGCTCAAAGTTTCTCTGCGTAGGTATTGTCCCCAATTTCATAGCATGTTGCGAAATCCACATGGGCTACTATCGTCGGTATGATAATAAAGGTGTACTTACCTATTACGTTCAGTAAAATCTGCTTTCCAAACCGATGATAGTCTAGTAATAATCTTATAAATATTTTTGAATTTTGTACTTGCCTAATAATATATTACCAAGCGATAGCTATTTAGGACCGCGGCTCTAACCTTTCGGAGTTATGTGTGCTTTATTAAGTAAGCATTTTAATAACACTTGCTTTAACAGTGAAGGTATTATCGTGAGGAAACCTGCAAACCTCAGAGTTCTCCATAATGTTATCAAAGGTGTGTGAAGTCTGCTAATCCGCGCTTGGCCAGCGTGGTATGCTACGGCCACACCAGAGATCCATGCTCAGTAATGAGACGGGGAGATCGCTTGATGATGATCAAGTAAGTATCTCTGAAACTGTATATCAATGAGATTTATACAGTATTGCCACGAGATATTCAAGAGCTGTATAAACCAGAGCACCAACTGCCAAATATCTCCACATTGAGTATGCGCATAACTTTACCTGCTATATGAGATCTTCTTTATAACTCCCATATCATATATTATTTATTCAGGGGAATATTTTAATTATATTTGACCTTTCTAGTGCACTGGTGCCCGCCCTGCTTGATAGCAGAAGGTCGTAGTTTTGATTCCATATTGAATTTTCGACGGCCTCCCTGGCGCAGGGGTAAGTGGGAGGTCCCGGGTTCGATATTCGGCAGGAGTTTGGAATTTTAAAATTTCTAAATCTCTGGTCTGCTCTGGTGGGAGGCTTCAGCCGTGGCTAGTTACCACCCTACCGACAAAGCCTTACCGCCAAGTGATTTAGCGTTCCGGTACGATGCCGTGTAAAAACCAAAGGAGTATGGATTTTATGAAAACTGCCATAACCCTTCGACGTTAGCCCGTTTCTATTTTAGACTGCATCATCACTTACCGCCAGGTGAGATTGCAGTCAAGGGCTAATTTATATCTGAATAAAAAAAATTGGTTGTCTATAAAGTCGGTTTACTGACGATAGTTGAACGTGACAACAAAGGCCGATTGTGCTTCTTTGTCGCTCGTTCCACGCTCTCGCTTGCACTTCAAGCCTTACATGGAACGCCTCAGAGCGAGGTAACGCCGCATGAGTCATGTTTCTTCGTGTGTGCAGCCGGCTCTATCGAATTATAAGACGTTGTCACGTCAAAAATTAAAAAAAAATGCTTTGAGAAGTAACACTTCTTCGTCATGTTGGTTTGGCGGCTCTGCAGGGCTCTTCACTTTGACCGTTGCCGATCTAAATAATCGCCACCGTTCGACAGTTCTCATCCAATTCTAATTGCCGCCAGGAACAGCAGTGCAGCTTCTTGGCCGAGTTGTTAGACTGTTAGGCAGTGAAAACCTAGCATACAGACAGACAGACACACTTTCGCATTTATAATATCAGTATGGATACTATATCATGACACTAAAAACGGTAGGTAATATACAAACAATCTAATTAAACAAGTAAAGGAATCCTTAAAGAGTAAATAAATATGAATTAATATTATATACTTACTTCAAAATTTAATAGTATACGAGAGAAATAAACGTTGCTATAAGCGGAATGTTATGTCTACCATTTCATCGAGGAACCTCGCTACGATTTCGTACGTTACCAATTACCATGCCAGAACATTATTCATAGAAACTAAATAAACAGGAATAAGAGATATCTCAGCAAATCACTTTCGTAGCATATTCAATAACAGAGCAATCTTCTTGGAAACACTTATACAGCTATGTCCTGAATACCTCACTAGCTGTCGTTTTCAACAAGCTATCATAACAATGATCGGTATTTTATTATATCTTTTTTAGCAAGAAACAGTTAAAAATTATTTTGCTATAATCCGCCAACAGAAAAAATCTGTATGGTCAAACATGCAGTTACAAGCTAAGCACCGCTTACCTCCCCAACCAAGCAATAAAGCCAAGCTCCCAAGCAAGCACTGCCATACAGATTCCATACAGATTTTTTCTGTTGGCGGATTATAGCAAAATAATTTTTAACTGTTTCTTGCTAAACATGAACTTCCGCAAAGTAACGCCTGATTCTATCCAATATATCTTTTTTGTTATCATATAAAAAAAATAGATATTGCTTACCTACTAGACAATTTATTTTTTATGTGTAGGTCTAAAATGGTGATAATCAACAAGTGTAAATTAAAAATTTATAACACCCCGACACGTGAAGGTTACAGTAACTAGAAAAGAGCTGATAACTTTCAAACGGCTGAACTGATTTTCTTGGATTATAGCTAAGAACACTCTCTATCAAGCCACCTTTCAAACAAAAAAAACTAAATTAAAATCGGTTCATTAGTTTCGGATCTACGATGCCACAAACAGATACACAGATACACATATACACAGATATACACGTCAAACTTATAACACCCCTCTTCTTGGATCGGGGGTCAAAACGCCGGTAATCGCAGTTTCAGCGTACTTATACGTAAAGGTTAGTGTTAGAATCACATTTAGCTGTTACTAAGCTATGATAAATCTTGTCTTCAGTGATAGATGATAGTACTCGTATAGGTCACGTTTAGGCTTAGAGACAGTTTTTCGCACCAATGTAATTAATCAAAAGAAGGGATCAACCAACTATAACTTCTTCTTGTATTATCTTTTACATAAAGTAGGTAAATATAAATCATATAATGGGCGAATCATGGCCACCAAAACGAAACAAAATGTCTGCAGAACGTTTATACAATAGTAAGTACTTTTGGGTAAGGTCTGACGAAATCACAAACACAATCTTTATGATAAATTATTACACTTTTATTTCATATTTAAATTTATTAACTTTTACATTTGTGTCAAATAAATGTTGTTCCTCTTACGTTAGTATATTTTTGAATGTCGTCGTTTTAAAACCACTCTTACAGGTAACCTCTCCACGTTTATTAGCCACTCCCCTTTTTATCTTATCGTTATCGGCCAATCCAAATTGTACAATGAATAAACTTAGTGACTAATATACAAATCATCAAGCTCGTTTCACAAATCATCTAAGTAATAAAGATGTTTTCATCTTATATATTGATTACAAATATTATCCTTTATTATGCTACAATTCATCAACTAAAAACTATAAGAATTTTATATACAGTACGTTTATCGATCAGATGTTGAACAACTTCAGCCAATCAATGACGCCTTCTAATATGATGTTATGATTTGAGTGGCGCCAACTATGTTTTATAGATAATTAATATGGGCCAAGCTTACAGCTCGGCCATCCTGTTTTAAGCGAGTCTCATCGCTTTTAAAAAAAAATTAAAACTTAAGTAACATGTAAACTTCACAACCAAAATGACAAAGACTTAGTTCAACAAAACAAAAAAAAATTAAGATAGTAATTAATTAAATTAATATTCTTGCTAACTTAACTAGAAGGAATATACAGTTTTATTGATACATTGGTATTGATTATGATTGCAACTTAATTTTAGAGCACTCGCAGCACCCCTTTCCATCCGATATAATTAGAAAATAGCAGATAAACTCAATTCAATTCCAAACTATTTACCCTCGCAACTTTACCTGCCAGTCTACAGTAGCACTCAAATTTAGCCTTTAATCTAAAATTCATTTTTCTGTTCTCTTCCGCTAATATTAAAATAAAAAGATGCAGACACTCTAAATTTATAAATAATTTTTCAAAAATCATAAAGATATCAAAAATTGCGAGACCAGTAGCAACTAAAGGAGGCCTCAATTTAATCAAAGAAGGTAGGTATATGCATAAAGTCCGAAGCATCAATTATAACTCACAAGCCAATATTTTACAGGAACACTCAATAGAGATTTGGGGATGAGCATGTAAAACTAATTACTAAAAACTACTTTAAAGGGTTTCAAGTATCTCAAAATAAATTGTTAAAAGTTCTGTTCCAACTAGACTCTCCTTCCCACTAAAGAATTATATAAGAAAACTGATGAACTATATTATATAAGTCAATTATACAAATTCAAAATATGTCTATTTGTTAGGAAAATACTATTAAAGTCCGTACATACACGCATCACTTTAAAGCTAAATCTCATAAATATCGTACACAAAACGAACATACCTATTATGCTACAATTACATAAAGCTAGGACTAATTATGGTATGTAAACTACCTAGCTCTACTACATAATGTACTTGCCGAAACTCATACTGGAGGAAAAATCTTTTACAAAGTTTAAAGTTTAATCAAACAGTGTCAAACACCATAGATATCTTAGCTAGATGTAGGTATAGTTTGTTAACGAATATAACGTGTTTTGACTTTTTATATTATTGTATAGTCACCATACCTTTAAAGATTATGTTTTCTTCTATATTTATATTTAGAATCGGGAGCGATTCTTAATATGAATATGTGTAAGTGAACTTCTTGTCCTTTTGATAAAATAAACTCTCTAAACTTAAAGTTAATCGCCGCCAGTTCTCGATTTAAATCACAAAACATTTTCATACACTTTCAACGCAATAGTTTTACGCACATATTTTCTTCTTCCCTTCTTATTGGAAAATCGCGGATTCCGAGCCTTGGCGCGTCTCTCTTCTACCGGGATACATATGTGATTGTCCTTATTTCCCTCCAGATCCAAATTTTTAATGACCCTTATCCTAGGGTTCTTTCCCTCCAGATCCAAATTTTTAATGACCCTTATCCTAGGGTCTACCTCCTTCCTCCTATAGGACTTTTTGTCCATAGCCCGTAACCTCGGGGCTTTCCTTCCTTGGGACTTTGTGTCCCTGACCCATACCTAGTTTTGGGTCTTTCTTTTCCTCATTTATTCATTTCCAACATCCTTGGATCCTGCAAACATAAAACACTTTGAGTAGACCGTTCATTTAATTTTGTTTCATAAGCATCCATCATAATACAATCCGACCTAAGAGAAGTAATTTTACTTGGTAACCTAGAAAACCTATTATCATTATTATAATTTAGTTTTCTCCAGTTCCGTACCCCTCGAAGGGTGCCTACGAGACCCTATTTTCTAAACCTCTGCTCTCCGTCCGTCTGCACGTGCGTCACGGCCTGAACCGTGAACGGCGTATCGTGAACCGTGATAGTTAGAGAGTTGAAAGGAACGTGATTACGGATGTATGAAAATCCTATGCCTGGTTGCTTCCAATTCAAACTTTTTCTTTTAATGCAGATTACGCTTCCCATATTTCTTACAATTACCTATTGTTTTTTTTTTTTTTTTTTTTTTTTTTTTCCTAGCAAAATCCACATTCTGAAGTACTAATGGACAATGTTAAACAAACGCCAGGGTACAGTAGTTGCGTCACTTGTGCCTCTTAACCATATAATATCTACATGCAAAAAGAATCTTTGATTTATAATTTCACATGATACTTATATATTTTATTTTAGCCATAATATGCACCATATGGCGTACTTTGTCGTTTCGAGTAACATAAGCAGAACTACCAAATTCGACCCTGGGAACGACACAGTCGCGACTCGCCGCCGAATGATACCTATTAGTTTATCATTAATTCCTTTTCATAGAGAAAAGCGATATCAACATAATAGCAGGAAAAAAAATGAAATAAATATTCCGTTCGATACATCTCTATTCTCTACGACATCAAGATCTCTATCACAAGCTGATCGATCATAAAGATTAGAAGAAAGTAGGTACCTTATACATTATTTTATATGTTAACCGTAATGACCCGCATCTGTTCGATTTTCCTTTATTCGTTTCGTAAAAGATTCGTCCTCGTACGTCCATCATCATCATCATCGTCATCTACATCGTCATCATCATAAGGTCACTGTTGAACATAAACCTTCCCTAGTAAGCACCACACGTACTGTCCTCAGCCTTCCTCATTCAACCCCTGGTTCCTATTGATACAAACCACTAAACCCCCCCCCCCATCAAATGTGTACCTATCTACATCCATCCATCATACCCAAATGCCGTGCTGGTTGATGTGATGAGCGACAAAGTGTTAACCTCTTCAATACGTCATGGAACTGTAGGAATAGCCATGGAAGACCTCCAAACCGAACGTTGATATTTTGTGTAAGTGGTCCCACGAGTCAAAAAAAAATATTCTTGTCCATAAAGGAACAAGCCACGATATAGATTCTTCTATCGGAACTTAAATATTCCAATCACTGCATGTATTCCAACTAATCAGTTTGCTACTGTATATTTGAAGTTGATAATAAATAAAAATGTTAGCTTAATTAAATTCCTATGATAATTCGATTTTTGGTGCATCAACCAGCTTCACCTATTATGTAAAATTAAATATATATATTTTTTTTAAATTACCGGCTGTACATTTTAAACTAACCTAATCAAAATATACTTTCTTACTAATAACTTAATCTTAAAAAATTTCCAGAGGATCCTTCCGCCTCAAATTAACTCAATGATAAAAATGAACAGGAAACTTTAAATGTTGTAAAATCCAGCCAATGCTTCGTACCTCGCCTTATTAATCCAATAGGTACTTCTTTGGATTTTGTCAAAACAAAATACTTTTACTTGTTGAGTGTATAATAAATAAATAATGTAATAAATCAATTAACTGTTAAAGCTAATAACTTTTACAGAAAGCGAACCTCATGATATCTCTTATGAGTTTTAAGCGTAAAATTACCACGCCGAAAACAAAACATGAGCTGACAGTATTCTTATTTGATATACATAATCCAGTAATACTATATCTATCTACATAATTCGTAAATATGTATGTATAGTTTGTAAGTTACTATTTCACTTTATGCTGTTTCAATGCTTTAAGTTATTATTTTTTATCTTTGTCTCATTTTTTTAGTTTAGCCTCATTCTATTTTTAAACTTACTATTTCGCTATAATATTTACAAGTAACCTCATCGAAGACTACACGGTCTTCTGATAACCCAACAAGCATTTATCCAACAGCTATCGCTTTCACCCGAACGGAGGTTCCCTGAAATATACTGAGATAACAATACCTAGTTGACACATGGATGTACAAGAGCGGCAACAAGCTATGACCCCCTCTAGTCATAACTATATCTTTATGATTGTAACATTTCAAACAGTGAAAGTATGTATAAACGATTTCGTCCATAGGACATGCGCTCTAAAGAATGTTAATATAATTATCAGCAACTAAAAGCTTGAAGAAACTAATAGGTACAACTTGTCTTTGAAGTATGAAAATATGCACATTTATCAAGTATACCAGTTCATCAAACATTAAAGTACGCATTTATAAAATGATAACTCACTTATTAATCAAGATAACTACCTGTTTATCAAACCTACCCTACCAAATATAAATAACTACTCACCAAATGTAATACTTTATAACTTAAGTAAAAATATGAAACAAATGTGCATCAACCACATACATACACTCTTCAAATTCATCCATTTATCAAAATGTTATATAATATAACCATTCACCAAATCCATTATATACTTTGTTCATTAAATAGCTTAGTCAAACTTTACTCCACTTGCCACGATTGCAAATTTTCCAAAATAGTCAGCCGCAAACATTGCAGCTCATCTCACTTGATAATGCATCCCTCCCTCAGAAAAACAGGCATTAGGAATGTCTTTCCAAGACGCGCGAGAGACAGCCACCGTGGCTTTTCGCGAGATTTAATCCAAATTGAACTAATGCCTAAATAAATGTTTTAATTAGAGGGCGATTGCTTTTGCAACCTCTAACCGTCCAATCAAACACCGAAAGTATTCAATAATCCGAGACGTAAATAAAAAACCCGTCAGAACACCGTATTTATAAAAACAGAGACAAGAAAAAGATTCCTCCTCGCAATGAGATCGCGTGACATCCAACAAGTGAATTATCGACTTTATTACACAACTTATCCTCAACATGTTTTACATCATTTCCTACAATTGAAATCTTTCTATTTTAAATACCCTAACTACAACTTCATAATCCAACCAAAAATCACACTAGATTTATCCCTCGGTCCCACATCTTTAATGCTTTTTTTTTCTGTTTCGGTAACTAAAACAAAAAAAATATATATATACTCATGTTATAAAACGTTGTCAAAGCTTTCCTGAACGCGCTAAATAAGCAAAAACATAAAATCAGGCGAAATGCCAGACCAGCCGAAAAACCTTCAATGCTTAATCAGCCTAAAAAAAAAATTATGATCACTATTCATATTATCATGAGATACTACCGGCGCTCCTAAGCGAAATTTATAAGGCACCGCATTTCGATTTTATCAAACAGACTGATCAATTTCGAGAGCACAACAAACGTGGTTTCCTGAGAGTTTCGTTAACTAAATGCATATCGAAACTGAACTATCGCGAAGCGAGTCAAGCGAGCGTGAAAATTTTTTTAAATATATTTCTGGGATAATGTCATGCCACAAACGCGAGCGTAGTGCAAAGATATTTGCCTAAAATTTCTTTCGTACAACAAAGAAAATAGTATTTTGGTAGTAGGTACTTATAATCGCGCCCTGCCCTAAGGGCAGTACTGTAGGTATATTACCATTAAAAAAAAACTTACTCTAATTTTAATAGAACATTTGCCAGGAATTTAACCCGCCAAGCGATGTTAATCCAATAAAAACAAAATCATATTGCATTTAAATGCGGCCGTACACAGTTAATTGCGTGAATACAGGTAAAAAAAAAAAAAAACCCCGCTGCCCATATACTATACCTACCTGCTACTCGTAGTACTCAAATTATTGTGCCAGTATTAAAAGTAAATTAGCTGTTATCTAGCGTGGTAGACTACGGCCTAAACCCTTCTCATTCTGTGAGGAGACACTTGTTGCTCAGTAGTGGGCCGGCCATGGGTTGTTCATGGTGAGCTGTTATCAGCAAAGTTATGTTTGAAACTCAAACATTACGCGTTTCAAGTGGTAAAAATAGATAAATGAAAACATTTCTCCTCACTTTTGTAAAAAAAAAACACTTATTTATGCACCCCGTATTTTAAAACTATCTGACTACCTACCTACCATAATTTTAAATTTAGTTAAAGAATAACCAGATAAGATAAACCTACTTTTACACCCATTTTAGGATTTATATTTCTCAAAATGCTCAATTTATTAACCCTGGTCACTATTACTTTATTACAACGGATCACCTTCATTTTTATCAATTAACATTTTATATCCCCAATCACTTAGTAACCATTACAAGTAGAGACGGATTATTTCACTGGCAGGCGTAAAACGAAAAGCTATTTCATGTAACTTTTTCTACCTTATCCCAAAGCGGTTTACAAAAAATAATAATTTCACAAAACAACATTCAAGATGCCCAATGAGTGCTGTGTGATAATATCGCGTCACTGTGTGCTAGAAAAAGGAAAACATCTATCTATACAATGAGTGCAGCAAACGATTGAACCTAAATCCAGAACCTACCTTCCGTAAAACAAAACCACTATGTGAAAATAAATCCCTATCGTAACTCTTAACCAAACTAATTCGGCACACGATTACAAGTGTGAAGATTGAAATACCACGTTCCGTGAGATATTCACCTGTGAAATCATTTAATGAGAAATAAAACCCCGGCAGGACATAGTAGATACATCCTGAAAACTATTTAAAAGTAACAATAACGCCCATCATTAAGTAAACCACACTTTTTATATTGTTTAACACTATGTTCACTATCTATTCCATTGTACCCACGATACAGGATAACCTAGTGCGGGTACCACCACACAGACACAGGAAAATTGTACAAGACTGTATTTTGTAAATAAACATTTTTCATTTTTCATTGTAAAATAAGCCTTCTAAATACCTCAATGTTATTTAAACCACAATTTGAAGGTCGATCGCATTTGTATAACCAATATACAAGATGAATTATAAACATGTGGGTAATTCTAGGTATCATAACGTTATATAATTTCCATTCCAACTCGGAGCAAAGCTTTCTAACAAAATGATAACTAAATGTAGAACAAACAAAACGAAAACCCACACAAATAAAAAAAAAATTACCATTAATAGGTATCAATAAAAATAAAATCATGGAAAGATCCTACCCGTTTATCCAGAAATCCTTTGATGCCATGACTAGGTACTTTGATATATTGAGGCCCAAATATTGGCCTTGTGCTCCAAAATGTCTGTGGTCTACTAGACCTCCACTTCTTTCTCGTTCCTCTGTATATTTCCACTTGTTTCTCTGAGTCGTGAGCGTGACAAGAAAATATTATATTTTCTTGATATCCCACTTCTGACCTTTTGGGTAAGGTCTGACGAAATCACAAACACAATCTTTATGATAAATTATTACACTTTTATTTCATATTTAAATTTATTAACTTTTACATTTGTGTCAAATAAATGTTGTTCCTCTTACGTTAGTATATTTTTGAATGTCGTCGTTTTAAAACCACTCTTACAGGTAACCTCTCCACGTTTATTAGCCACTCCCCTTTTTATCTTATCGTTATCGGCCAATCCAAATTGTACAATGAATAAACTTAGTGACTAATATACAAATCATCAAGCTCGTTTCACAAATCATCTAAGTAATAAAGATGTTTTCATCTTATATATTGATTACAAATATTATCCTTTATTATGCTACAATTCATCAACTAAAAACTATAAGAATTTTATATACAGTACGTTTATCGATCAGATGTTGAACAACTTCAGCCAATCAATGACGCCTTCTAATATGATGTTATGATTTGAGTGGCGCCAACTATGTTTTATAGATAATTAATATGGGCCAAGCTTACAGTACCTACTATGATTATAGATACTTACAAATTTTCTACAAATTTGTTTTTTTCGTTTCGGTGGCCATGATTTTATTAACCCCCGACCCAAAAAGAGGGGTGTTATAAGTTTGACGTGTGTATCTGTGTATCTGTGTGTCTGTGTATCTGTGTATCTGTGTATCTGTCTGTGGCATCGTAGCGCCTAAACGAATGAACCGATTTTAATTTAGTTTTTTTTGTTTGAAAGGTGGCTTGATCGAGAGTGTTCTTAGCTATAATCCAAAAAAATTGGTTCAGCCGTTTAAGAGTTATGAGCTATTTTCTAGTTTTCTTGTAGAAAAGAAGGTTAGATAACCCTTAGGTTCATAATATTCAAGTGTCAATTGACAAATGATAAGCTGTCAAGATGGACGTTGCCTAGATATACATAGTTATTTATTTGAAAATGATTTGTCGGGGGTGTTGAAATTTTTTAATTTACACTTGTAATACTAGCTAATTCCTGCCAAACATGATTCTAAGTCAACGGGAAGCACCCTATAGGTTTTCTTGACAGACACGTCGACAGTCGGACAGACAGACAGACAACAAAGGGAACCTATAAGGGTTCCTCTTTTCCATTTGATGTACGGAACCCTAAAAATAATTAATTAATAAGTCGACAACGGCACTTAGTTAATTTCGCATTAATTAGAAGAGTATTGTAGTCCTGAGACGGCGAGAGGACGAGAGGGAAAGGGCCGGGAGGGACGGGCTCTGAATGTCTATTAGGAGGCGAGGTTAAGCCTAAAGCACTAAAAACAAATTTGTGGCGCTTGAAGGCTATTATTACATAACAAATAGTAAATAGTTATTTCCCATTACTTTAAAAACCTTTAGGAAAATGATAGTTGTTGCTCACTACACATATCAAATTAACAATAATATTATAACGGTCAGGAAACAAATTCCATGTTAAAAGTGTCACTTTTCGTAGACGACCTAGTATATAGCTTATGACGGTTTTTGTGATTGGGGATCCCATTTTTGTTAACAAAGATAAATGTTTTCTCACATAGAGCTTTTTGGCAACTGAGCCTCAAGATTCTAAATCAAGTAATTTATCAATAAGCAGATAGGGACTCCAAAAGACCTTTGATGTTTCAAAAGAGATCGTACAAAATCTTTTTGAGAAACACATAATGAGTTTGAAGACATAAAAAAAACATATTGCGAAGACTTAGATGTATCAAAAAACTTCTTACATGTGACTTTGATACAAGGTCAAGAATAAACAGATCTTTTTATGAACTTATTGCTTGGTACTGGCATTTAAAGTTATCCAGACGTACCTATTATGAACAAGATAAAGATCAAAACTAAAACCTACGCTGAAATATACCTACCTAGTAAAATTGTTTTTCTTTCGCTTCGCTTAATGTTTTAATCATCTATCATATTAATCTATCATATTATATTAATATTATAATAATCTATCATATTATTTTAGGGTTCCGTATTTCCACATAAAAAAGGAACCCTTATAGGTTCACTTCGTTGACTGTCGGTGTGCCTGTCTATCTGTCTGTGAAGACCCGTCAAGGGAATCAAAACTTATATCTACGGTATTTCTCGTTAACCTAGAATCATGGGCAAGCAGCGATGTCTTATAGCACAAGTAAAGGGAAAAATCCGAAAACTGTGAATACACTGTGGTTACATATTCTAAGTATGTATGTATGCGATTTGGATTTGTATTCGTTACTGAGGATATTTTTTAATAAATCAATAAATCACAAAAAAATTAAAAGTGTTATTTCTTGTACGATGGTACGGGACCCTTCGTGGGTGAGTCCAACTTGTACTTGACCAATTTTATTTTAATTTATAAATTATAGACTAGCGCTTGGCTACAATCAGACCTGCTGGCAACTGATGATGCAGCCTTGGATGTAACGTGCTTGGATAGAAAATGCTTAATTCACTCTTGATTTGAGGTCCCAGGCATAAGTTACAAACATATTGACAATTTATTTGCTATTGGCATTTTGTAATTTAGTGAATATTTGTAAAAGCTGAAATTCCTGATATTTTCTTGCGAGATCACAAAAAAGAGTAGGTATAATATAAGATGATGAAAGGAAATATAATTTGAAGACGCCTATGTAGAAATAAGACTTTGTATTGATAAAACTCAGAAAGAAGTATTTTATTTATGAATATTTTTATATTTCCACAGTATTAGCACTCACCAAATTATAATACCTACTTCATATTCCACAAGGAAGGTGATTGATGATGTATACCCAGGTCACTCGGAGCTTAGGGACAGTTTTTTTGGCCCCACTATATATATAATCAATCAAAACAAGGGATGAGTCCTTTACCATCGCAAGTTTTCTGGTCCATATAATATCGTCGCTGAAATTGCGCTATGTGGAAAATCACAAGTTTTCAGGAGACAACTTATTTTTTTTGAAAAAATATTCTTTACTTTTAAAGCACAATAACATAGCTAAAAAGATTATATTCTTTTGAACCAACACACATACTAAAACGAGTTTCTACACGTACACAGTTTTTAAAACCAAACAAAATGTCATCAAAATCGAAAATCCTAAAAAAATACATAGCGGATTTTGCATGCGCAGCGACGAATGTGAAATAGGATTATTTCTTAGGGTATCGTACTTAAAGGGTGCCAACGGGTTACGGGACCCTAATACTACGACTCCGCTGGCCGTCCGTCCGTCTGTAATAGGTAGAGAGTTAAAATTTCCAGTGTGTGTATTTATATTGCCTCTCTAACAAGAAATAATAAAAACCAACATGGTTAATTCCAAAATAGTCAGGTTCAGCTTTAAAATAAGGACTAAAATCGTACTTTTGACAAGATATTTGACACAAAGTTAAAATAGCGCGTGAGAAGTCATTATACCATTATACATAATAATATTTACGCTGTATTTGTTACATTATGCAGCAAATTCTAGTTGCAACGAGGTATAATATTTTGTCTATAACGTACAATAATCCAATCAACACAATTCTGCTACACGCCAACTGGTCTAACAACAAAAATTAGGAGGGATAAACGTTAAAACGTCCGTTGCAGCGCCGCGGGCGGTCGGCCGTTATATCCCATTATTTCCCATTATCGCACGGCGAGCTTTCCTAAATGAAATAAATTCATATCCAGCATATGCAACACACACGCCAACAACATAATTATCTGCACAATGTCAAAGCCAAACCCCGAAAATTACTGACTAAGTATATTTAAATCTTAATCTATACTCTATACTAATAAATAAAATTGGAGTGTCTGTCTGTAATTTCCAAATAACTACCGCATATTAAGGTCATATGGTTATTTGAACGATATTATAATAGAATCACACGTTTTTGAAATTTTTGTCTGTCTGTCTGTCTGTTTGAAAAGGCTAATCTTCGGACCGGCTGGACCGATTTTGACGGGGTTTTCACATACAAGTAGAGGATTGACCAGGGTGTAACATAGGCTACTTTTTTAACCAACTTTCAAAAAGGGAGTTGTGTTTTTCTACCTATGTACACCAAAATCTCCGAGATTTCTGAACCGATTTGCGTCATTTCTTTTTTAATCGATAGAGGAACTTTGCGACATTGTTTCATAAAAAATTTGGATTCCAACTCCTCAATCCTGATGCTGCAGGGGATCTGACCAATCCACGCGGGCGAAGCTGCGGGCATCAGCTAGTATATTATAAAATTCAAACTAAGTATATCTAAATCTTAATATACAAAAGGAATATGTGACTGACTGACTGTTTGAATGAGTGACTGATCTGTCAACGCACAGCTCAAACTATACTGGATGGATCGAACAATTTGGCATGCAGATATTATGACTTAGTGGAGGTGTGCCCAAAGTTGCCACCTTAAAGAGTTTAAAAAAAACGTATCAAACGATTGATTTTCCAAAAGAATATACCTACTGCTAGGGAAAAAGTTGATTAAATTTTATGATACCTATGTGAAATTTAAATTCTTGCAATTTTAAATATAAGCATATGCGTAAATTACGGCACCTTGTAAAAAACCGGCCAAGTGCGAGTCCGACTCGCGCACTGAGGGTTCCGTACTCGGGTATTTTTTTCAACATTTTATACGATAAATTAAAAACTATTATGCATAAAACTAAATAAAACTCTGTTTTAGAATGTACAGGTAAAGCCCTTTCATAATATGATACCCCACTTGATATAGTTATCTTACTTTGAAAATTTGAAACATATTTTTTTTTTAATGATGTGACCACAAATTCCCGGTTTTCAGATTTATTCCAGTACTGTTCTCTTTTTTTCCTGTACTTGTACTACAAGACCTACCTACCTGCCAAATTTCATGATTCTAGGTCAAAGGGAAGTACCCTATAGGTTTCTTGACAGACACGACGGACAGACAGACAACAAAGTGATCCTCTAAGGGTTCCGTTTTTCCTTTTGAGGTATGGAACCCTAAAAAGATGCAATCGCAAAATCAAAATTGCCCCAAAAAACACTGTAATTTTTTATTTTATTCATATGATAAACATAATAAGACACTGCAGTACAGTTTTAACATTAAATTGTTAGTCAAAAGTAGGCACTAGTAGTAGCTACGCGACATTTTGAGTAAAGCGTACGTGAATTGATTCAGTCGGATTTAACGTTTTAATGCCCCAATTAATGGATAAGGATCGTTAATATTAATTCGCCGATGCAATCTGTTTGATGGCGTAATGCGTCGATAAATAATCCGGAATTACCTGACATCTATAATACTTAATTAGTATGGTGCGAATTAAAAAATTTTACGCGACCTCTACAAATTATATGTTCTTATAATAAAACTGATAAAACTGTAACTGGGCTATATTATCTGTACATTAAATGTTAAAACTGAAAATTCTAATCGGAGGAAGCATTTTCATCCCAAACAGCATTTTTTGGGTTCCAGAGAAAAAAGGAACCCTTATTGTTATCACTTCATTGTTTGTCTGTCGTGTCTGTCTAGACCCGTCAAGGGAATCAATTTAAAGGGTACTTTCCATTGACCTAGAATCATGAAAAGCAGGTAACAATATCACTTACCACCAGGTGAGATAGCAGTCAAGGGCTAACTTTTATCTGAATAAAAAGTCTTATATCATTAAAATAATATCTGAACGATGGTACAGAACCCCTGGTGTGCGAGTCGGTCTCGCACCTGACCGATTTTTTCTTTAATTTTTCTCTATTTACTTATCTCTTTATCTATATCTATGTATTCTTCAATATCCATTTCAGCTAGAAGAGAAAATTTCAATTTGATAAGGAGCTGCTACTGTAAAGTTTTATCTGCAAAGGAACAAACGTCGAGATATTGCCCGCCGACTGCTGGCTTTTGACCAATAAAATATACATCGACTCATAAAAGAAGCCCTTCGCATGATTTGCCTCAATAACAATCCAAATTGTGTCTTATTCAGATAAAGGCAATAAAAGTTTCAATCTTCCGATACAGTTTAAGGAAGCGTGACTTTCTTTGTAACTCCACGTTTACGACTTTCATGTCAATTTTGTAATCCATTCCCATTTCCCAGTTTATTGTTCAATGTATTACTATTGTATCTTTAACTTTTCGGAGTTAGGTGCGTTTTTTAACCTCCGACCCAAAAAGAGGGGTGTTATAAGTTTGGCGTGTGTATCTGTGTATCTGTCTGTGGCATCGTAGCTCCTAAACTAATGAACCGATTTTAATTTAGTTTTTTTTTGTTTGTAAGATGGCTTGATCGAGAGTGTTCTTAGCTATAATCCAAGAAAATCGGTTCAGTGGTTCGAAAGTTATCAGCTCTTTTCTAGTTACTGTAACATTCACTTGTCGGGGGTGTTATAAATTAATTTACACTTGTTCAATGTATTACTATTGTATCTTTAACTTTTCGGAGCTATGTGCGTTTTTAAGCAATTAAGTATCACTTGTTTTAACGGTGAAGGAAAACATCGTGAGGAAACCTGCATGCCTGAGACCTGTATAGTGTTCTCAAAGGTGTGTGAAGTCTGCTAATTCGCAGTTGGCCAACCTGGTTGACTATAGTCAAACCCTTCTCATTCTGAGGTGAGACCCGTTCTCAGTAGTGAGCCGGCGATGTCATTCTCCTCTCAGAATGAGAAGGTAAAATCCTTCGCTTGCTCGTAATTCAATACAAACATTCGCGCCAAATAATAATTTTGCTGCCTTGCATATCAAATAACTAACAATACGATATAATATAATTATATGCAATATGAAGCCGATGATAATGCCATGCCAATCCGTTGTTAGTATGTTGAAATATGCGATGATAAACAAATGCAATCATGGCAATTATATTTTATTCGCAAACCGTATTCATTGAAGTTTTGATGATTGTATACCTAAAATAATGTTCGAAATAATGAATCCGAAATACAAAGCACTGAATAGTTTGCGACAGGTCGACATGGCAACTGGGGAATCATCATCATCAACTATACTATAGGTTTCTTTTATACGTAAAGTTAGTTAGATTTCAGAATATTTTATCCCACCAAAAACATTTCATGTAAAAAGGTAGCCAAGACTCACAAGTTCATAATGTTTTCACTGTTAAAAAGTTATGAGATCTCTAGTAGAGCCAAGCCCCTAGCTGAGCTTAGATTTGTGCTGGCCATGGGAGCTATCCCAAGTCCAAAGTATATAGCTTTTAAATGTTCTTGACTATATGACATTTATAACAATAAATAACAAATCACTCTACTTACAAGCTCTGATTCTACAAACCCTACATCTTGGTAAAAAAGGACGGCTTGGCCGTTTAATGTTCGTAAAACTAATACATGACATAACATATTTTAAGGCCATAAGGAATAGTTTGTTCGACAATTACTAATTTGTATTGTACTTCGTGATGGTCGCAGAAGCTATTCCGGGCTTAAATGTTATTTCAGATAAAAAATCCACAAACTGTAAACGGCCAAGCCGTACTTTTTTACCAAGATATAGGGTTTGTAGAATCAGAGCTTGTAAGTAGAGTGATTTGTTATTTATTGTTATAAATGTCATATAGTCAAGAACATTTAAAAGCTATATACTTTGGACTTGGGATAGCTCCCATGGCCAGCACAAATCTAAGCTCAGCTAGGGGCTTGGCTCTACTAGAGATCTCATAACTTTTTAACAGTGAAAACATTATGAACTTGTGAGTCTTGGCTACCTTTTTACATGAAATGTTTTTGGTGGGATTTCATTTCTTTTTGGCAGGTGCCCTAGATTTTTTTTGGATCTATTTCTTGTAGGTACGTCATTTACATGGCCCACTCTCTATCTTTACCTCTTTTTTTAAAAGCTTTTATTCAACTTGCAATGTACTCGTATGTAAATATGTTTGTTCGGGTGGAATCTTGCAACTCAATTTTGAAGCAGATATACCAAACTTCAGTCTTTTAGGACTTCAGGAAACACAGATACTTGGTACGTTTGATAAATCTGCCACGGACATCTTATCTTGAAAACTTTAGTATTCGAGTAACAGATTTTACAGATATGCATCTCATATACGAGGGGATGAAGGGGGACCCGATTTCTTAATTTATCTGTTGTTCATAATTCTTGAAATTCCTGCTTAATGCCAAATTTCAGTCTTCTAGGACTTCAGAAAGTACCCTAGAATTTGTGACTAGAAGTTTTGACTGTCAATAAATCTGAAACTATAAAAGTTAGACAATTGATAGTCAATGCGTTTAATAAATCTGCCAAAGACATCTTATCCTGAAAATATATCAGCATTCTAGCGACAGAATTTACAGATTTGCTTCCCCCATAAGAGGCGTAGAGGAAGGGAAATTTCCAATTTCTTAATTTTCCTGTAGTTTGTATGCAATTTCTAGTCTACATACCAAATTTCAGTCTTCTAGGACTTCGGGAAGTACCCTAGAATTACAGACTAGAAATTTTGACTGTCAATAAATCTGAAACTATAAAAGCTAAACAATTGATACTCAGTGCATTTAATAAATCTGCCAAGGACATCTTATCCTGAAAATATCAGCATTCTAGCGACAGAATTTACAGATTTGCTTTTCTCATAAGAGGCGTAGAGGGGGGGCAATTTCCAATTTCTTAATTTTCCTGTAGTTTGTATGCAATTTCTAGTCTACATACCAAATTTCAGTCTTCTAGGACTTCGGGAAGTACCTTAGAGGTTTTGAGTAGAGGTTTTGATGATCATCAGTGAGGGACGAAATCGGCGTATTTTAGGTATCAATAAATCTGTAACTATAAAAGCTAGATATTTGATACTTGGTATATTTGGTAAATTTGCTGAGGACACCTTATATTGAAAATTTCAGCTTTCTAACGTCATCCAGACCGAAGTTATGACGGGTCGAAAATACGGCGAAACACTTCGAGAAAAAGGTACGTAGCGCCCCGGCCGCCGTTTGGCTCGTCTTGGCGGGGGCACTGCCGTGCCCCCTGATTGCTTTAATATTTATCGAATTGAAAAGGTAATATAAATCTTTAATTCTCAATAAAATAATTTACATTTATCTAGCGATTTAGGTAGGTAGGTATATTAAATCCTTTATCCTAATTATAATTTCCAATAGTTAACTTAATAATTCGGTTTAATTAGGCTAAAGTAGCTCCATTCATAACGTAATTATCCATCCTATTACGTTTAATTTGATAAAATTATACAGGGCAATGTAATTTGCTTTTAAAGGTAATAAGCGCGTAGGCAGCTACGACAATGCTCGTAGCATAGATGTTGCAGAACGACGATCTGTAAAGGAAAAATCACGATTTTCGGATTTTTCCTTTACTTAAGAACTTAAGCTATGTGTACCTGCCTACCTGCCTTTCATGATTCTAGGTCAACGGGAAGTACCCTATAGGTTTTCTTGACAGACACGACAGACGGACAGACAGAAGAAAACAACAAACTGATCCTATAAGGGTACCGTTTTTCCTTTTGCGGTACGGAACCTTAAAAATGATACCTGAACACAGAACTGAGGTTTATATAGTTTGCAAATGCAGCAGTAAAGTAGAAACTCATGATTTGCAGTATGCTTGCAGTAATTAATGATCTCGCTTTTGAATTCACCATTACAGAGACTGCAGGTTTGATTGATGCAAATTTGTACGGATGCTGCACAATACGGTTCTTGTGAAGCAGTTATCGGTTCTAGGTATGATGATTGAAGTGTCGTGCGTATAGTGGTACCATTTTGCGCTTTTAACATCCTCATACAAGCTTTTTTCCATGAGGAAAACCCCGTCATGGAAACCACAGGCCACGGGGAAGCACAGTGGCTATGTTGGACTCTTACCGACTTAAAACCAAACGAAGTTCCATCTCACTGAAATGGATATCTCCTTAATAAGACTATTGGACTGTTAAACACTGTTAAATCTTGTAGATAACTAAATATCTTTCATTTTGACTCTCCTATTTCCTATTTTCAGCATCCTAATTATGTAGTTCTGTTGCAAATTATACTCCAAAGTAATCTATCCTTTCAACACGGGACAAATCCCAGACATTTAGAGCTTTCGTGAGGACGTGGGTCCAACTCATCGCGAGAATTTCTTGAAAGCGATGACCCTTTTGAAATGGATACAAGACCGCCAAGTAATTATCTTTCTTACAAATACAATTACTTTAAAAAATTCGTAATGATAGTAATAATAATAATGTTCTCCCGACCGAATTTCGACCATAGCGGCCAATCTCCATAGAGACTAAATTCTGGACTAAATCTCTATGGAGACCAGATTGATCAAACCAGACCAGAGATTAAATTATCTATGGTTACTGGTCAAAATCTGGCATTTCGATCAAAATAATAAGTTATGCAACATTTGAATTCTTAGCATCATTCCATTCTACATTTGGCATGCTTGCAAAATTACATCGGCCTCGATCCAAAAATATGCGCAGCAGTAGTAATAATGTGTCATTTTTATATTCAATATGCGGAGAGTTGGTCCTGCGAGGCGGAGAGACGGTCTCGCCGATCACACTGCGGGGCATTTCAGCAATTTATGTAGTGCTTCGCGAATCATTTTAAGATATTAAACAATGCTGACAGTATTCCCAAGTTCTCATCTT